>NC_047506.1:15124312-15424312 GCF_902827115.2 Pseudochaenichthys georgianus
CCCTTGACAATTGTATTTTTTGAGCTGTACTGTACCCAATATACAAGCTGTTAATAAACTTTTCAATCAATCAATCAATATGTAATTACATTTCAAATACTGATTTGAGCCCCACCACTGTATGAGTTAGCCCTACCATAGATTACCCAAAAAAAAAAAAAAAAAAATACTCAGGAGCTGATACGTCAATTAATTGCTTATCATGACAGGCACACAATAAAACAGTGGAAACAAACATGTGTTTGACTTTCATTAGTGAATGACACTGTGTGCCCTTTTATAGTCTGAGTCCAATATTGTGCATTTATATATATATATTATATACATATCCTACATATATGCTAAGGTCCCGCTACTGACACGATAGCAGTCATTTCGTGCGCATGTGTGTAATTAAACCCATGATATCGAAATCTCAATCCAGCCAGGTACCCAGAGTTGGCAACCTTGCCCATGCCCCAAATAATATTTGTATTGCAGATCTACATGAATCACACAAACGACCTAGTTTGGATTCAAAAGGTGACAAGTTTGCATACCTGCTTGTCATCCATTTCATTACAGAGCTGGGAAAATGGTGTATTGATTAGATTCTGATCCGTGCAAGTCCTATTTTAACTGACTTTAGTTTCTAATATTAATGATAATTTGATTTCATCCCATAAGTAATTATTTCCACATGATGGATTAGTGTTCCACATTTCCCCACTAATTTCTTTTATGATTGAGCCACTGGTAAAGAGAGACATTGATGATCCTGTGTTCCGTTTGTTGTCTATGGCTTCGGACGGCTTCACTAAAAGTCACCCAGCTCTGCCCTACTACAGTCCGGCTGTGTGCAGTCACAGAGATGCTATGGCTGCGCTACATGACATTAATGGTCTGGTCCGAGAATGGACACCATTCCCTGCTCACAGAGAGAATGACATTCCTCAAACTGAACTTTACAGCCGTTGAGACTGTCTCACATGGGTCTGCTCCCCCCCACCGAGCCATGAACTGAAAGCTTGACGTCTGCTCTGAACACTTGGAAGCCTCCCTGTCACGCCAGCTCCAAACCCTTGGGTCAGTCAGATGAGTCAAACGGCTTCACTTGGGCACAGGGGTCAGAAATATGACTCTCGTTACCACAGAGTGGGTTTGTTTGTTTTTTAAGGCTATCCATACTGCTATGCAGAGGATGCCTGCAGGTTGGCAAGCTGTGAAAAGCCCCTACCATTTTTAGTATAGGCCTGTTGTCAGGGGCCTGTTACTGTCTACTACATATATTCACATTATATAGACCATGAGGCTGCACGGAGCTTAGGCTAAAAATACAACCATTCTGTTCTGCTCTAAAGATTCAATTTATAGATTCTATATCAAAATAGTTTGTTCTTATCGTTTCCAATGATGACGTCACCTTAAGTGGAGGAATGCAAACCTGTTTTCAAATGTAAGGTTTTGAATTTGTTTGACATTTCTCAGTATAGACACCCTCAGACGCCCACTATCATTCATGCTCCTTCAGTGGTGACTCAGATGTTAAGGGGGTTGAAGCTGTTCCTCCCAAATCAGAGATGCTTTGTTTTTTTGTTTTGTTTTTTCAACAAAGGTGTGCATTTCCTGCATAATATATGGTTCTCACAATTGTTTTTGTTAGTTGCGCACAGCTGATACTGAGTTTTCTCGACTGATGGATTATGACCTCTACCATGCTTACATGGACTTCTATGTTTTATTTCATGTCTAACTGAAGTAAGAGACAATAGAGAGAGCTGTGGACGAGAGAATAGAAAGAGAGAATAGAGAGAGAGAATAGAGAGAGATGTGGAAGAAAGAATAGAGAGATGAGGATAAGAGAGAGAATAGAAAGAGAGAATAGAGAGAGAGAATAGAGAGAGATGTGGAAGAAAGAATAGAGAGATGAGGATAAGAGAGAGAATAGAAAGAGAGAATAGAGAGAGAGAATAGAGAGAGATGTGGAGGAGAGAATAGAGAGATGAGGATAAGAGAGGGATAGGAAAGAGAGAAGAGTTATTTGCAAGTTGCGTGCTGATACTGAGTTTTCTCGATTAATAGCTTATAGACGATACCATGTTTAAATAGACTCCTACGTTGTTATTACATTATGTGACATATGTAAGAAAAGGGAGGGGAGAGTCAATTATATTTGAGTAATTGATCTCATATTGAAACATTCATTTCTCAAACCTATGTTTATGGAAGAGGAAATGTACTTCTGATAAACTAATCTTTTATCAAACGGTAAATGGTGAATTAATATAATATTTAGAATAATTGAGAACGGGTTATACCCACAGGGACTAGCTCACATTTAACTTAAAATAACATTTCTCTGCTTTGGACTGATGAGTATATGATTCTTGCATGTTAAATGACTAACACAAACCTTACATGTATGCATGTGCATGTGTCAGGAAGGCTCCCAAATAATTCTGAGGGGCCTATCCTATTTTTGTAATTGAATGATAATGTGCTAATCCATTACTTTGAGTTGTCTGCACCCAGGAAAACATCTCTATGAAGTGTTAACCCAATCACTAGGACAGCTCTGAAGGTCAAGGGTCAGAGAGAGAGGGTCACACCCTCTGGCTGCAGAGAGCACCCCCAGCCACGGGCAAGGAGGCACGAGGTCTTTCGAGATGAGAGGATTCTAATCTTCAACTTTCTGATGGGATGGGATGCTTCTTCATCTTTCTGCTCGGGGGGGGGGGGGGGGCCAAACAGACAACTCTGCAGGACGAGCGATGGCTTCAGAGGCTCCATGGTTCTTGGAAGGGCAGATTTCTTCCTAACCTCTCCCATCACGGGGGTGGCATCTGGATGTGCCACTTGGAATAGGCTCTGCTCTCAAGCAGATAGCAGAAGGAATGCAGGCAGATGAGCCTCTGGTTCACTGGGAGATCATAAAGTGCTCACTGAATGAGCCACAAAAGCAGAGCAATTGGGGGGTTTGAAATATGGTGCTCTGGGGAAGAAGAGTTTTGAGCCAATCAGCACCTCAGTGCTAATCTACAGTATCAGGATGCCTTCACACACCAGACATTCTGTGTCATAAAGAGAGGAGGAGAACGAGTCAGGAGGACATGTTCTTCGAGCTCTTGTACAAAGATAACATTTGAATTGAATGACCATATGATTACAGATGTACAATTAATGATTGTTTTTATATTTCCGATGAACAGATATGTGTTACATAGTGGTGACAAATATATTTTGTCAGATCAGATTACACTTTCACACTAAACAAATAAATTAATTGTCAGATCAGATTACACTTTCACACTAAACAAATAAATTAATTGTCAGATCAGATTACACTTTCACACTAAACAAAATAAATTAATTGATATTTTCAGATTTATAAGGTATTGAACAATAAGATATTTCTAATATTATAACAGACAATGTTACTATCCTTAATCATTACCAGGTAAAATGTACAACGAGGAAACCAGATTACCAGGTTCCCAATCCAGGTGCTACTGCATGCTACATTTAGATAGAAAAACAAATGTTCTATCCACTCCACTTAAATACTCAGCAGGTGATGTAGATTTTTCAAAAAGGCCTTAAATCACTCCTTTTAAACGAACTAAAACTAATTCTGCAGCAAGTTTAATGTTAGACTACGCACATGAACACAATATTAGCAACTGTTTGCTGTGCCAAAATATGCCAGAATCTATGCATTCTCCCATGTTTAGCCCAATTCCTTTCACGAAAGCTGGTTTAGTGAGCTGAACATAGCATCCAGAATTAGCGAGGAGGCTGAGGATTGGTACAACTTTTCCCCACAGACTCTGAGCAATCTTAACAGTACGAGGGCCTAGTCTCTCTCATTGTTGATACAGTAAATACAATTACCTGCCTGACGGTTTCAAACGAATAGATATTTTGACTTTTCTTTCCTCAGGTTGTTGAAATAAAATGCCTAACTTTTCCTTTTCAGATTTTTGAACAAATGTATTTGAATAAAATGTATGTAGTAAAGTGCCTTACTCTTGAATAAGTGTATTGAAGTAAACGAAAAGTAATGCTAAAGATTGAGGACACTGTAGCTTTACAGATTACAGATTGATCGATTCATCACTGTGAATTTATACCTTAACTGTGAATTTTTAACTGAATCCCTATTGATTCTGATTTTATACCTCAATTGGATTTCTTATAATCCTACATTCTAATTGTGTTTTAATAAGTAATTACCTTAAAGTAAATCTTTAAAGATGTAAACTGAATTTGAATTTGTGTTTGATGAATGAGATTAACTGAGGGATAAATGATAAAAGATCTTGTTTTTGAAACATATATTTTACTATTATATTTTTGTATTGCACATGTGTTATTATTGTGTTTTTTGACAAAAGAAATCAAACACTGAAGAAAGATGATTTTTCTATTATGGTTGTCTGTATCAACCATTGTGATTGGCTGTTCCAATCTTATTCTGCTTTTGATGTGATTAATGTAATGAGGAATCCACCCAACTCTGAGGACGTTTTATTTGATTCAAGTAGTGACTGAAAATATTCTTAGACTAATGTTAATTGGTTATCAATGAATTGATAAAAGCGTGGATCTGTGAGGGAAATATTTTGTTGTGTGTTTGTACCAAAAAGCATTTTGTGTTTCACATAGGTCTGCTATAACTTAGAGCAGGGGTTTAAGAGTTTAAAGGTTAAAGGGTTAAAGGTTCCGCTTTCCTGTTGGGGGACTGTGACTAACTGCCAGAGGACTTTAACAGACTGTCTTTGTCTCTTAATCCATGTGTTTGTAATTATCGATCAGAAGACGCGCGAAATAGAGGCCCCTCCCGGATTCTCCGGTAGATCGTCTGTGTTTTCTGTGTAATGCTTTAGTGAGTTGGAGGGTTTTCTCATGGCATGTTGTGTAAACGCTCTGAGCTCACTCACGGCCGTTGGCTCTCATTAAACTCAGTGTTTGATATAAAGCGGACTCCAGCCTCCATTCCTTCCATCTACATTGCTGAAAAGAAAATCTCTCTCACATTTCTCACAATTGTTTTTGTTGCAAGCTGCACACAGGTGATACTGAGTCTTCTCGAGTAATAGATTACACCATGCTTAAATAGACTCCTAAGTTATTATTTCATATGTGACATATGTAAGAAAAGGGAGGGAAGAGTCAATTATATTGAGTAATTAATTTTATAATGGAACATTTATTTCTCAAACCTGTTTTATGGAAGAGGAGAAAATATATATTTCTGATAAACTAATATTTTATCAAATGGTGAATTAATATAACATTTAGAATAATTGAGAAAGGGTTATATCCACAGGGACTAGCTCACCTTTAAATTACAATAACATTTCTCTGCTTTGGACTGATGAGTATATGATTCTTGCATGTTAAATGACACAAACCTTACATTTATGCATGTGCATGTGTCAGGAAGGCTCCCAAATAATTCTGAGGGGCCTATCCTATTTTTGTAATTAAATGATAATGTGCTAATCCATTACTTTGAGTTGTCTGCACTCAGGAAAACATCCCTATCAAGTGTTAACCCAATAACTAGGACAGCTCTGAAGGCCAAGGGTCAGAGAGAGAGGGTCATGCTCTCCGGCTGCAGAGGGCACCACGGGCAAGGAGGCACGAGGTCGTTCGAGATGAGAGGATTCTAATCTTCAACTATCTGAGGAGATGGGATGCTTCTTCACCATTCTGCTCGGTGGGCTCAGGCAGACAACCCTGCGGGACGAGCGAGGACTTCAGAGGCTTCATACAAGATGTCTTCCTAACCTCTCCCATCACGGGGGGAGACCTGGATGCGCCACTTGGAATACGCAGTTTTGTCTGGCACTGCTCTCTAGCAGATAGCAGAAGGAATGCAGGCAGATGAGCCTCCGTTTCACTGGGGGGATCAACTACAGTGCTCACTGAATGAGCCACACAAAAAAGCAGAGCAATTGGGGGGTTTAAATATGGCGCTCTGATGAAGAAGAGTTTGAGCCAATCAGCACCTCAGTGCTAATCTACAGTATCAGGATGCTTTTACACACACCACACACTCTTTGTCATAAAGAGAGGAGGAGAACGAGTCAGAAAGACTGAAGGACACGTTCTTCCAGCTCCCGTACAAAGATGAACTTTGAATTGATTTTATATCTTGGATGTTTACAGATGTACAATTAATGACTGTCTTTATATTTCCAATGACCAGACATGTGTTGAATAGTGGTGATTAATATATTTTGCCGGATCAGATTACACTTTCGCACTAAACAAAATTAATTAATTAATATTTTCAGATTGAATAATAAGATATTTATACTATTATCACAGATAATGTTAATGTCCTTAATCGTCCAGCAATCAGGCTTAACAACACTACTCTTTAAAGTATTATCCATGCACAGAAAGACCTACAATGATGTTTCAAGTACTGGATTAATTTCAGTTTTGGCCCAAAACAAATATTTATAATATTTCATATAAACAATTATGTAGCATATTTGATCCTCAAATTAGAGAAATATAATTTAAAGAAATTGATATTCTATATTCAACATTAGATAAACACAGAAGAATCCTTTCCAAGTACCATAAGTAGATGCTCAGGTAAGTATGGCTAATAGAAATAATTGATAGACTTAATTTGGTACAGATCAGTGGTAGCATTCACAAATGTAATAATTCAAGTTTTAAGAACGTTTAATCCTTCCTTTCCAGGTTTTTACAAAAGTCTTTGAATATTTGCCTAACTTTTCCTTTTCAGATTTTGAACAATGTACTTGACTGAAATTAATGTATTGATTTGACTAAGTGCCTTACTCTTGACTAAAGCGTATTTAAGTAAAAGTAATTCTAAAATTGAGGACACTGCACTTTTGCAGATTACAGATTGATCAAATCACCATTGTGAATTTTATACCCTAACTGTGAATTTTTAGCTGGATCTCTTTCGATCCTAAGTTTTAAAATGCTTTTGACTAGTGATTGCCTTGGAGTAAATCTTTAAAGCGGCAAGCTGGTTTTGATTTTATAGTTTGATAAATGAAATTAACTAATTGTAAATGATAAAATATATTAGTTTAAAACAAGTATTTTTGCTATTTATGCATCTGTGTTATTATGTGTGTTCATTATTATGCTTTTGACAAAAGATGATCAAACACTGATGAGAGATGATTTTTCCTATTATGATTGGCTGTATCAATCATTGTGATTGAATGTTTCAATCGTATTCTACTTTGTGATGTAAATAATGTAAGGTGAGACCACACTCGAATCTGGAGACGCCTATTGAGTTAATTATTGACCAAATTATTATTAGACTAATGTTTTAGGTTATCATAAATGATAAAAAGAGAGGAACTGTTAGGGAAATAATTATCTCAGACTCCTAGATGTGACATACAGGACCAACCTTGACGTCTATTGTTCCTGTCCTTTAAGGACACAGGCTGCTTCAGCCAATAATGTTATTGTTCCTGTCCTTTAAGGACACAGGCTGCTTCAGCCAATAATGTTATTGTTCCTGTCCTTTAAGGACACAGGCTGCTTCAGCCAATAATGTTATTGTTCCTGTCCTTTAAGGACACAGGCTGCTTCAGCCAATAATGTTATTGTTCCCATTCTGTGACCGGTCAATACTAGGTCACAGATGGTCTTTGTTGTGGATGCACTGGGACACTTCCTTCTTTGTTGTTTGTGGACTCCAAGGTATGACATCTTCGAGGCCATAAGTGGCGGAAGCAAGTGACTCAGTGTGCCCAACTGTCTAAAGCTATCTTATCAAAACATGTTGACGACTCTCTCTGAAACCAGTTAAATGGGCTGACAAGAGAGAGGCGCTCCAGAATTGACGTGGCAACCACCCGTGCAGTCAGACCGTGGCTGCTGTGACTTGTGATGTGAATTCTCCGGCCGTACCTCTTAATAAATCATCAGTGCTCTGACATCAAAACTCCTGCTCTACCTTGTCTCCTTCCTGAGTCGGTGACTCCTCGAACATTGCTACACAGAAGTTTCCACTACAACTAACATATTGCATTTTCTAATGACAACTTTATTAAAAAGTTGTGCCATTTTAATGCTTCTCTGTGAAGCTACATACATTTTTGTTTTTCCTTGGAAGGAACCTAATACAGCGTTGTGGGGTTCAGATTCCTGCACTGATGATTCCAGGCCTATTTTATTGCCAGTATATGATAACTTGAGTTATTGTAACCTAAGACTTATTCGAAAGAGAATAACAAATGGTCATCATGGACTTGATGACCATTTGTCATAAATCAGGTAAGTGACAGGCAGGGTTGGGTTGTAACGGAATACATGTAACGGCGTTACGTAATCAGAATACAAAAATCAAGTAACTGTATTCAGCTCGCGTTACATTTGAAAAACGAGTAATCTGATTACAGTTACTTTCGTAAACCTGAAGTGAATACATTTTGGATTACTTATTGGAATTATTGGTGGAAAGATTTCCTCACAACATTTAATATTCATTACTAAAGGTACAGCGGAATCATCACAGCGCACAACACCTATTACCACCGCAGATGGGCCAAAAAAGCGTTTGAAAAAAAATCGCGGGTCTGCTCGCTCTGAAACAATAACAACGAAACATGGAGGAACAAAAGTCTGCGTTTAAATCGCGTGTGTGTATATAGAGGAGTGTGTGGTTAAAACACATCAGCCTGCGGTCGCTCTTTAGCCTTACTAATGATTATTTCTGAAGGTAAACACAGTGAAGGCGGTGTGAAAGGCGGTGCCTTACGAAAATGAACTATAGTATTACTATAGTTTACTATAAGAGTTGTATAGTATCCTATAGTAAGTTTGTAGAGTTCTATAGTATTTTTCACCAGCTATCGTATTACTATAGTCTTTTCTGTAGTGCCATTTTACTAGCTATAGTAGCCCTATAATATTTCAATAGTAATACTATGTATCTAGATCTTTGTAGTATTCCTATATTATTTTAAATATTATAACTATAGTATAATATATAGTGTTTCTGTAGTTGTTTTTTGAACACACTATAGACCACTCCTATAGTAATGATATTGTCATAATGAATGCATATTATTACCATAGTGTTTGTAAAAGTATTACACTTCTAGAATTAATGTCATTTTTCAACACACTGCTGTGTCAAAGGCAATTCAACACATTCAGTGTCATTTCTGAACTATTTTACACAGTGTAGTAGAAAAAATAAAAATGCACATAGTCAACACATTAGTTTTGACTAACACTGGGCTAACATTGGGCACTGTCATTGGGCACTGTCCTGCCCAATCACGGTTGAGTTATTTCAAATGTATCATTTTTCAACTGTCCAACTGTCCATCAAATGTCCCAACTGCCATTTCACCTCTGGCTGCTGTGGAGGATGGATGTCAGCAGAGGAGAGTCTAACTCTAGGTAAGTTACAGAAACAAAACGTTTTTAACAAAGTGAGCAGATATGTTGTCATAATGTGAGCAAGCTAGGGGTCTAAATACATATTTTTAAACTTAAATAAATATGTTTTTTCAATGTTGAACAGCTAACTATTGTTTGAGTTTAGCTGCCTGGATGACAATTATTTTCCTTTAAGCCGTTCTTCTATTTTATTGTATTTATTTTATCTTGACTTAATGTAGCTTACACTCTTTTCTGTGACCATCATTCTTCAATCGACATTATATTGATAGCATTAGCAGCTATATGTTTAATGCCATCTAGCTACTTTGGCTGGGTTTCATTGTTCGGCCAGATGTGGCGGGAAAGTGCAAGTGAGAAGTTGATATACAGTCTCTTACAGTGTAAATACGTAACTTACTCGCACTAAAGTTATTAGTAGTACGTGTACACTACAGTTTACCTGTTTCTGACTAAAACATCAGCCACTACTCTATACTTGCACATATTATATTGTGTAGAAGGGAGATTTCATATCTGCCTCTTGTCGCTAAGGCAACTTGTGTATGTGAGATGCAGCGTCACACACTGCACGTTGGGCCTTCCCTTCCGATTATTTGATTGGTCGGAAGGGAAGGGCCTGACATACGCCTGACGCGTCTATCGTTATTCCAACCCAGTTTAGATTTAACCACGCCCACTTCCGCATTACGCAAGAACGTAGCTCTACGCGATAGCGTCAGAGACTTCTTCTTCGGCAGAATAACGATAGAGGCGTCCCTGACACAGCGGACTGCGGGTGTAGTATAGAGTGAGTAGCGTGCAATACTGTGTTTCACCACACATTAATTTAGAGGGGCGCTGTTTCAGTCTTTGTAAAATACTCACTGACAACAGCGGAGAGATGTTTTTTAATACAAATAAAAAATATGAAGAAATACCCAGCCTCCAGGAGAAAACGCCACTGGAGGCTGAGCAGAATATCCCCTGTGCTTCGCTAGAAGTTGTCTTTATGGGTGAAGTTAATTAACTTAAAATTACCATACTGCTTATAATTTATATAAGGTGTGTATTAATGGGTTTAACTAGAAGATGATAGATGATAGCATTTAATTTAATCTGGCATAATATGATTAGTCAACATCAGAATGAATTTGTCTTTTTCTTATAATTACAGGAAGCGGGAATGAGCTGCAGGAATCTGTTAAAGTCCTAGCAAAAAGGAAATTAATAGAATAATCTACAGTGTCCAAAGCACAAACCATCTCCTGGAAGAAACAGGTGAATTTGGATTTGTCCTGGATAGGATTTTAAAATACAACACAGACTTCAAAGAGTTTATAGATGTTGATAGAAGTGAGAACATCAGTAACTTTGACAGATTCCAAGTGCACTTTTCTGAAGCACCGGATCTTCAGCCTGTCCTAAGAGAAGTCTGTAAAACTCAGGTATACATGTATCATGCTTGTTAAATTGTGTTTCAAAAAATCACACAGACCAGAACTTTACTTTGTGCTGTGCTTGCTCTTATTGTTTTGTTCAGCCAAGAACCAGTTCTTCTGAATGGCCTAACTGATCTACTTAAGAAGAAAATTCCAGAAGTATTTGATGAACTGCAAACTAAGGCTTCTTACCGAGAAGACCAGCCTCAAACTTGTCAAAGTTTGCTACTCTAAACACTAACGATAGTTACGGCTGTAACTACGGTTCTATGAGTCCCGGATGACCGCCAGAGGCGGTGCTTTAGCACTGGATATGTCCATCGCGCGCATGCGCAGCTCGAGTACCAATAACAACAAAGTCACCTGTGACCCACGTGACACCGGCTATATCAGCCGGTATTGTCAGAGGATCTGTTCCCCGAATCTTCTCGCGAGCACACAAGAATTCTGAGTGACAGGGAACTCTGGCGGTCATCCGGGACTCATAGAACCGTAGTTACAGCCGTAACTATCGTTCTATTTCGTCCCTACTGACCGCCAGAGGCGGTGCTTTAGCACTGGATGACCTATACCAACAATGTCATGAAGAATCCAAGCCCTTGCTCACCACTGGAAGCAGCGGAGCTCGGCAAAAGGACCACGCCCAAAGAATGGGGAGTGGCGACATTGACCTGATGACAACTGGAGAATGTGCCAGAAGACGCCGCGGCGCAGATGGCCTCCAGGGGCACCCCTCTCAGGGCAGCCCAATATGTTGAGATGCTCCTTGTAGAGTGGCATCTCAGCCTGGTGGCAGGGGGCGGCCACTGGCCCCGTAAGCCTGTGAGATGGTATCGACAACCCAGTGGGGAAGCCACTGGTTAGAGGGCCTAACCTCCTTTAGTGCCGCCAGGGCAAACTCAAGAGTTGCTCCTCCTGCCGTATACAGGCAGTAGCCTTGATATACGCCCTTTGGGCACCCCCCGGGCACAGCAACTTCGATGTGCCATACTCCTGAATGTCAAAGCGTGCCAGCTGGGCAGGCTGATTGAAGTGAGTTTGTGGAAGGACCCCGGGCGGGAATGCCACATTTGCCCAAAGGGCAACGCCTGAGAGTCTCACCTCGGGCATGTATTGTTTATGGAGAGGACATGCAACTCCCCGACTCACTTCCCTGAGGCTATGGCAAGCAGAAATGCTGCCTTTGTGGGCAGCCACCTAAGCCCTAACCTGGGCCAGGGGCTCGAAGGGAGGAGGTGATAGGGCATCCGGCAGCAAGGGCAGGTCCCAAGCCGGAGCCCTCGGGGTGCAAGGGGGACGCTGCCGTAAAGCCCCTCTCATAAAGAGGGACACCGACCTGTGGCACCCCGCCGTGGCGCCGTCGACCCAAACATGTTGGGCAGAATCGCAGCCACCTAAATTCAGAGTGGAGTGAGAACATCCACTATCTAGAAGGGACTGTTGTCTAAGCAACAATGTACATGCTGTCCCCAAGGAACACGCACATTCTTGCCCCCCAGTTGGGGTAGAAAGTGCGTGAGTGCAAGCTGCACGGCCCGAAGCTCTAGCACGTTGACCCGGCGCGCACTCTGCTGGGCAGACCACTGACCCTGAACGGTCCTGCCCTGCCGCACTGCACCCCACCCTGAGAGACATGCACCTATGGTGATGGTCTCCTGGCGGGATGGGATGGCGCCCATGGGCACGCCTACCAGAGATAGGCCCTGCCCCTCCAGCGTGACGGAGAGTGGAGCAATGCTGCGACACCCTGACTTCCCTGTGCCACTTGGCGTCCAAGTGAAGGCTGTTCAGCCACATCTGCATGGGGCACAACGACAGCAGGCCTAAGGGCCCAGCTGCCAGTCTGCCCAAGGGCCGGAGGAACTGAATATAAGGCACCCTCTTGCCCGGCCCACGTGGAAGTAGGCATCCCTCGGTTGGGAACCACTCCACCTGTGCGTATGCAGTAGTCAGCATATAGAATGGCAGCACCTTCAGGAATCTGTTGATTCCTCTGAGGTCCAAGATCGGGCGAAATCCGCCGACTTTCTTGCTCACGAGAAAGTATGCCGAGTAGAACCCCCTGGCTAAGCAGAGGGTCTTACTGGGTTGATTGCGTCCTTGGACAAAAGGACGGACAACTCTTGGCCCAGAGGTAGGGCCCCAGCCGGATCGCTGACGACTGTCAATTATACCCAGCCGAAGGCTAGGGGCCGGAGCTGCGGTCCGTACCCCTGGGTTAAGGTGAAAACCACCCAAGGGACGGAAGTACAGACTGCCCAGAAACTGAGCTGCTGCTGGGAAAGCAGCCGCCGACCACCCCCGGGATTTCAGAGCCCCGCCCCCCGGACCCTGGAGCCTCTTGGGGGGTTCCGGTAAGGCTCTGGGGCACGAGGCCGCCTGGAAGGCGGGCGACATGGGGCACGAAAGTCATTGGGAGGCGGTTGAGTGGGCCGCTAAGACCTCTGCAGACCACCCCTGTAATCCAGCGGCTGAGTGCGGCTGCTAGAGCGGCCCCTGGGCCTGCTGGGAGTGGGCACAGGTCTGCGAGGACCCGAGTGCTGCTGCCTGGTCTGCCTAGCTTGGGCGGCACACTCCAGTGCCTCCAGGGCAGCTGATCTAAACAGCTCCCCTGGCTCGACTGGTACGCGACGGAGGACTCTCCGTCAACCGGAGGAGGTGCGTCAGCCGAAAGAGGGGCGCCAACCGAAGGAGGGGCCAGATTGGCCCTTCAGCCCAGGCTGAAGGGCCAAGAGGCGACCTCATCATGCCCCTATCGGCAGCTAGCCGATCCACTTTAGAGGACAGCCTATTTCTAGTCCTTCTATTGGGGGGAGCACACAAAGCCATCGCTCCCTCAAGTCGCCGGGAACGGCCGAATTGATCTGGAGGAGTACGTGACAAGGAGAGGTGTCTGTTGGCTGCTGCCAGACGTTCCACCTCAGTGATTCGAGCCACTCTGAGCACCCGAGGCATGCAGCTACAGCTCATGCAGGCGTTTACCGTGAGAACCTCCCTCAGATGCTCGAATTTCGTCCCCACTGACCGCCAGAAGCGGCCGAGGCAGGAGGGGCAGCGGTCGTGGCCGTCCTCGGGCTCAAGAGAAACCCTAAAGGCGCTACATGAATGAACCATTCTGTAGGTAGCCAGATGCAGCGTAGCCGGGAGCGGGTGCGGGAACACAGCCTTCACCAGCTACCTGCTTAATGGAAAGAGTAGAGCGTTGCTGCTACTCGCCGAACAGAAGAGGGATGTAATTACACCCACGTTACGGCAGAGGGAGCGGGAGCGAGATCACTGCCTTCACCTAGCTGGATTAGTAAATAAGGCAGTTTACCAAGAGCGGTGGCGAAAACACTGCCTTCACTGGCTGAGCTAGAGGCGAGTGCCAGATGCAGCGTAACCGGGAGCGGGTGCGGGAACACAGCCTTCACCAGCTACCTGCTTAACGGAACCAGGCAGTTTAGCGTCTACCAGGAGCGGCGGCGAGAACACTGCCTTCACTGGTTAAATTAAGACGAATGCCAGATGCAGCGTAACCGGGAGCGGGTGCGGGAACACAGCCTTCACCAGCTACCTGCTTAACGGAATAAACAAGGCAGTTTAGCGTCTACCAGGAGCGGGGGCGAGAACACTGCCTTCACTGGTTGAGTTAGAGATGAATGCCAGATGCAGCGTAACCGGGAGCGGGTGCGGGAACACAGCCTTCACCAGCTACCTGCTTAACAGAAAAACAAGGCAGTTTGGCGTCTACCAGGAGCGGGGGCGAGAACACTGCCTTCACTGGTTGAGTTAGAGACGAATGCCAGATGCAGCGTAACCGGGAGCGGGTGCGGGAACACAGCCTTCACCAGCTACCTGCTTAACAGAATAAACAAGGCAGTTTAGCGTCTACCAGGAGCGGGGGCGAGAACACTGCCTTCACTGGTTGAGTTAGAGACGAATGCCAGATGCAGTGTAACCGGGAGCGGGTGCGGGAACACAGCCTTCACCGGCTACCTGCTGAACGGAAAGAGTAGAGCGGTGCTACTACTCGCCGAACAGAAAAAGGGATGTAGCTACATCCGCATTACCGGTAGAGGGAGCGGGAGCGAGAGCACTGCCTTCACCTAGCTGGGTAAAATAAAGAAGCTAACAGTATACGCAAGACGTTAGCCGAGCGGCTGCTGCTAACGATCAAGCGAGATCAAGTCAAATAACACACATGTTTAAGACCAGATAACTAGCTTCTAAAGAATAGAATAGCACAGAGCCGTAGTTACAGCAGTAACCATGGCCAGGGCTCACACGGCATCTAACCGTAGTTACAGTAGTAACTATGGCCAGTACTTACACGGCTTAGAACCGTAGTTACAGTCGTAACTCTGGCCAGTACTTGCACGGCTTGGATACTTACACAGCATAGAGCTGTAGTTACAGTAGTGACTCTGGCCAGTACTTGCACGGCTTGGAACCGTAGTTACAGTAGTAACTATGGCCAATACTTACATGGTTTAGAACCGTAGTTACAGTAGTAACTATGGCCAGTACTTACACGGCATAGAGCCGTAGTTACGGTATTGCCTATGGCCAGTACGTGCACGGCTTGGAACCGTAGTTACAGTAGTAACTATGGCCAGTACTTACGGCTTAACCCCGTAGTTACAGTATTAACTATTGCCAGTACTTACACAGCTTGGAACCGTAGTTACAGTAGTAATTATGGCCAGTACTTACGGCTTAGGACCTTAGTTACAATAGTAACTGTGGCCGGTGCCTAAAAGTGTCAGCCAACGGCTGCCCACTAGACAATATAATATTGGGAGGATGAAATCCTCCTTAATGGCCATACATGCAGAGCACACGGCACACACAGTGAAGATTGTTCTCTGCATATCGTCCTAGTGCTAGGAGTCTAGTACTAGGAGCAGTAAATACCACGATATAGCGCTACTGCAACCATACCATGCGTTTACCGGGAGCAGCAGCGAGAGCACTGCCCTCACTGGCTGAGTTAAATAATGAAGCTTAACCGTACATGCAAGGTGTTAGCCAAGCGGCTGCTGCTAACAATCAAGCAACCAAGTCAGAACACAATGTTAAGACCAGATAATTAGCTTCTAAGAAGAGAACAGCCCGCATAGAACCGTGTCTGGTTACAGTAGTAACCGCACATGCCGAGCACACAGCACCCGCCGTGAAGATGTTCTCTGCATATCATCCTAGTGCTAGGAGTCTAGTACTAGGAGCAGTAATACAACGAACTAGCGCTACTGCAATCAAACCCTATGCTACAGGGAGCGGGAGCACTGCCCTGAGTTAATAGTTAAGCTCAACAGCAAGGTGTTAGCCAAGCGGCTGCTGCTAACAATCAAGCGACCAAGTCAGAACACAAATGTTAAGACCAGATAATAGCTTCTAGAAAATAGAAAGTACTTACCTTACTTTCTGCATCTAAACGAAAAACGGGTTTAAAGTATGACACTCTTGGCTTTCCATACTAAATGAGGGACGCAGCCAAAGCTGGGACTCAAATGCTAATGATAGCTCGGGCACAATGCCACAAGCAGAACTTTCAAAAGAGCATAAGGGCAGCTTTATGGGAGAGGAAGCGGGAACACTGTCGTCACCAGAAAGTCTAAGCCACAACAATAAGACGGTAATCAGGACAACTTGGCTGGGAGCGGGTGTGGAAACACAGCCGTCACCAGCAACAAGCTGACACCAACCTGTCTGTCGAGGCTCTGCACAGCCGGCGCAGCTCCTGGAGGACGCGTCTAATGACCCGTAGCTCCGACTGTCAGTCACGAAGCTCCCCGCGGCCAGCTGTTTGCAGAGAAATCCCTCAGATCAAACCTGAACGCTGTAGGCTACGAAAACGTAGCCACGGTACCCTCGCGCAGCGAGAAGATGAAAAGGGAACAGATCCTCTGACAATACCGGCTGATATAGCCGGTGTCACGTGGGTCACAGGTGACTTTGTTGTTATTGGTACTCGAGCTGCGCATGCGCGCGATGGACATATCCAGTGCTAAAGCACCGCCTCTGGCGGTCAGTAGGGACGAAATAGAACTAAGCTACTCTACACTCTAAGCTACTCTACACACGAGTTTTACCACAGTTAACATAATTCGAAAAGAGCGAGAGGCGTCTGTCCACATGTCAGAGCCTCCAGAGTGATAATTGTCCCCATGCTTTGTTGTCATCTCCAGCAGGTGTGCGCCGGCTGTGCGCTGCGATTGGAGTGCGTCGGGCCCGGTGTGCTCCAATCACAATCTTCAGGAGGCGGACCAGGAGATGGCAGCCAATGACGTCGGGGCAACCGCACAGCTCAATTGCATATAACACAAGATAACACAGTTAAAATGACCAGGAAGGTGACAGTCATAAAACCTGGCCTTAAATGTTCATGATAACCTGTGTAGGCATCATCTCCACATGAAGAAGTGTACAGTGTATATTTTGAATATACTTCACTATATTAGTTCATCATCATTATCAACATCCTTTTGATTTATAGCAGCTCCCTGTTCCACAAACACGTTTAATACTGCGCCTTTTCGCAAACATTCATGCAAAATTCCCAACCTTACAACAATGTTTATATATGTAATTTGCACACAACAGATGTGTTTACCTCCATCTAAAAAGGGCTGTCGTGCCCTTGATTTAGATCGACATACTTACATTAATGTATTATCATTCTACTACTACTTCACAGTTCAACTTTATTTTCTTTTACTATAAAATTCCAAGGTGTTGCCATCTTCATGGATAGTGCAGTGTTACATGCACTCTTAAAGGTTAAGTCTCTGCCAGTCATGTTCTCCTGATCACCTCAGTGATCCCTGTTAGTGACGGGGAACCACATTGTTTTGGGGGTTTCTGTACATGAAGGCCGTAATAGCGATAATGAGAGATTTTGCGTAAAGCAAGTTATGTGTTTTTTGGCCTTGTTAGACAAGTGCATCAGTGTGAAAGACATTGGTGGCAGATTACCTCTTTAGCATACAGTCCCCTCCAAAACTATTGGAACGGTGAGGCCAATTGCTTTATTTTTGCTGTACATAATTATGTTTGAAATAAAAACATTAATATGAGATAAAAGGTCAGTATTTCAGCTTTTCATTCCAGGTATTTATATCTAGATATGTTTAAAAAAGTGCTATTTATTGTTTGAATTATCAATGTAGCAGGACACACCTGGGCAACAAAAAACACCTGTCAGTAACATGTTCCTTTTGCTCACTTAAAAAATGGGTGGGTTTAAACAAAAGGTGCTATCTTCTCAGTTGTTTAACATATCTAGACCAAAATACCTGGAATAAAAACCTGAAATACTGACCTTTTGTCTCGTATAATTTTTTTTTCAAACCCAATTGTTTTCAGTGTACAGCAAAAAGCAATTGGTCTCACTGTTCCAATCGTTTTGGAGGGGACTATACCAAGGTGCTCTGGTTGACTCCTCCTCAAATCACAAGTCCTGTTCAACTGCTTGTGAGAGCCACATTCTCTACTGTCGCTCATCTCCTACACTATCCATCTGCTGAAAGACATTGGGTAAGTGCATATGTTTTCTGTTAAATGACTGGCAGGCATAGTAGATCGAACGCTCAGATATGTATTTAGTCATGTTGACTGTAACCTATAGCCGTTCTGAAGCTTGTGAGATCTACCATCTTCATAGCCACTTACCTAACCTTTATTAAGCAGTGAGTTAGCATGGAATGATGTGCTGGCAAACAGGACCAAACATGTTGGGAATAGGAACAATGATTTTTGGAAAGCTAAACATTCAACCTGGAAAAGGAATAGCAGTGAAACATAATTAACTTAAATTATTTAAGCACTATTTGACCCAGTCAATCGGTTGATTGATTGGTAGGTATTTATTGGTTTGTTTAAATCATTGTACATGCAAAACATGTAATTAGTATGGCTGTTAAAAAGTTTCCTCATTTTCCTTTTAAATATATGTGTAAGAGCCAAAATGCTTTTTTGTCCTGAGTTTATTATTTCTACTATTTTCACTATTTGTTTAATTTGCACACATTTGTATTTGATGATCACATTTGGCAAATATCACATGGGTTTGGTTTATTATTTATAATCCTGTCAGACTTGCTCAAAGCCTTTCATGTCACGATTCTCATGTTATGTCACGTTTGTAGTTTTGTCTGTGTTGGTGTTTTTCTTGTCTTTGGGTTTTATTGTGTAAAGTGTTCACCCCCGTTTCCTGCCTGTCTGCTTTCTGTCTGTTTCCCTCCCTGATTACCCAATTGTGTTCACCTGTTGTCATTGTGTTTCTCCTCTCCTGCCCAGCTGTGTCTTGTTCTGTGATTACCCTTTTGTGTATTTAGTCTAGTCTTCCCCTGTGCTCCATGTCGGTTCATTGTTTCCCCTCCATGTTATTCCACGGTCTGTGTTCCTTGTGCTGCTCGTTGGTTTTGGATATTTTGGATACTGCCTTTTTTGCCACATCTTTATATTATTTAATAAAGCTCGCTTTTCGTTAAATTCTGCATTTGAGTCCTACCTGCTTCACCCAAGCGTAACAGAATGAACCGACCAAATTTGGACTCAGCAGATTT
This sequence comes from Pseudochaenichthys georgianus, assembly GCF_902827115.2. Lineage (NCBI taxonomy): Eukaryota > Metazoa > Chordata > Actinopteri > Perciformes > Channichthyidae > Pseudochaenichthys > Pseudochaenichthys georgianus. The sequence continues at coordinate 15,143,688 of NC_047506.1, forward strand.
GAATGTTTTGGCCCCACAGGCGGAATGTCTTGGGTATTCTCCTTACACAGTACATTTTTTACACCTGGAAGAACGCCTCATCTAGACGGGGTAAAGAGGCTGCTTTGAAGGAGGCACGCCGGGAGGTTGCTCGCAAGCCCTGGCTCAGGAGCTTGTTGCCTGAGTGGCTACAAACCTTTACAAGTAGCCCTGAAGAATTGTCACAAGCTTCTAACCCTTTCCTGGGATCCGACTACTGTCCTGTTGAAGGTCCACAGAGTCTCCAAAAAGCCTCTAGGAGACGCAGGGCCAGGATTCCAGCCCGTGCTCCAACAGCCATGATCCCGGCTTCAGTTCCGGTTTCCACAGCCATGGATCCATGCACCAGTACCGGCCCGCAGAGCTATGTTTCCTTGCTCGATTACCTGGCCCACACAGCCATGGTCCAGGCCTCTGTTCCGGCTCCAGTTCCAACCTCAGACCTTTTCTCAGGAACCCGTATGGAGTCAGATTTGGGTCAATATTCTAGCGCGTAAAACAAGCTACTCACGAGCTGACAATGTGCTTTTACACGAGCATAAAATGACCCTCGCGCGCAGATTAAACCCCCGCGAGTGGCTCTGTGCTCGCTCGCGAGAGAAACAGCCTTCTTGCTCGCTCGCGGGAGTGTCAGCCTCGCGGAGTCTGTCTACGCGCGCGTGAAAAATGTCTGGCACTTTGGGGCGGAGCCACTGGACTTTGATTGACAGCTGCAAGGAAACCCGGGGTTGCCAGGTTTGATAAATGCCTGAACTACCAAGAGCCGAGGAGAGACGGCAGCAAAATCAGTTGGACGAGATTGAATGGTAAAGTTGTCCATATGTGTATATATAATTGTTGCATTTAAGTGATATATTGGTTGTACACATTTATTTGCTTGATACAAAAGGACATTCTTTATAACCAATTGCTTTATTATCACGCATTTGTAATATTTGTATGCTAGAACTTTTTGTATTCTTTTTGAAAAATAAAAAATAAATAGCTCACTTGTCATTCATTTTAATCCTTAATTATCCATCCAACACTGAAAAGGTGGTCCTTGTGAAGAGTCTCATCACTATATTCCCTCAGCTGAAAGTCATTTACAACAATAGTTTGCTGAAGATTAAGTTTGTTTTAACCAAGGTATAAGGTTTTTTTAGGTGTGATTTTATGAATTATCTATTCTGTCAACATTTGATGAATTAGAAAAATATTAATGTTTTTAAATGTTAACAATTATTTTCTTAATGACATATTGTGCTAATGAAATCCTTGTAAATAAATGTCCAATGAATTTATTCTTGCATTCAATTTTTTTTAATAAAAACCATATCCACCACCTGGTACTTCCAGTAATCGTCATTGACACACAATGTGCAGATATAACACAATCAAATGTTAATTCTGGTTAAAGAAATATAACACAAAATGTGCAGAAATAACAAATGAGTGTGTTCATCTTGGTTACACATTTATGACACACAATGTGTAAAATGTGCACATTGTGTGTTAGGGGCATGTAACACATTTTGTGTGTAAAAATGATTTACACATAAATAAACACAACACGTGTTGTCCCTGAGCACACTCTGTATCTGTGTTGAAATTCAACACATGTTGTGTCATATTTGACACATCCCTTCTAAGAGTGTACAGCAGACAGTAGCTAGCAATTTTCGACAGATACAGCCCACTCAAAAATATATTGTTTTATATAAAATACATTTATATATATATATATATATATATATATTAGCTGTACACTTTACGAATATAATAGTTTTTTATGGACAATTTTACCATTCAATCTCGTCCAACTGATTTTGCTGCCGTCACTCCTCGGCTCTTGGTAGTGCAGGCATTTATCAAACCTGGCAACTCCGGGTTTTCTTGCAGCTGTCAATCAAAGTCCAGTGGCTCCGCTCCAAAATCCCAGAAACTTTTCACGCGCGTAGACAGACTCCGCGAGGCTGACACTCCCGCGAGCGAGCAAGAAGGCTGTCTCTCTCACGAGCGAGCGCAGAGCCACTCGCGGGCGCAGAGCCGCTCGCGGGGGTTTAATCTGCGCGCGAGGATCATTTTATGCGCGTGTAAAAGCACATTTCCCGCTCGTGAGTAGCTTGTTTTACGCGCTAGAATATTGACCCAAATCTAACTCCATAAACCCGTCTGGCGTTTGGAGGTCCACGGAGCCTCCAAAAGGTCTCTGGAAGATGCAAGGCCAGGATTCCAGCCCGTACTCCAGGGGCTCCGGCTCCAGTGCCGGTCCCAGCAGCCATGGTTCCGGGCCCCAGTTCTGGCCCCAGCAGCCATGGTTCCGGCCCCAGTCCTGGTCCCAGTTGCCATAGTCCCTTCTCTAGTCCCTTCTCTAGTCCCTACTCAATTCCTTTCCCAAGTCCCTTCCCAAGTCCCTTCCCAAGTCCCATCTCTAGTCCCATCTCTAGTCCCATCTCCAGTTCCCTCTCGAGTCCCCTCTCTAGTTCCCCTCTCAAGTCCCTTCTCGAGTTCCCTCCTCTAGTTCCTCCTCTAGTCCCTCCTCTAGTTCCTCCTCTAGTCTCTCCTCTAGTCCCCTCTGGAGTTCCCTCTCTAGTTCCCCTCTCGAGTCACGTCTCAAGTCCCTACACAATGTCCTGGTCCGTTGGAGGTTCCGCTGGGGGTCCTGCCAACTCCATGTCCTGTCCCGTTGGAGGCCCCGTCGACTACTCCTCTGCCGGGGGTCCTACCAATCGTATGTATGTCCCATTGGAGGCCCCGCCGACTACTCTCCTGCCGGGGGTCCTGCCAACCCTTTGTCCTGTCCCGTTGGAGGCCCCGCCGACTACTCTCCTGCCGGGGGTCCTGCCAACTCCATGTCCTGTCCCGTTGGAGGTCCCGCCGTCTACTCTCCTGCCGGGGGTCCTGCCAATCCTATGTCCTGTGCCGTTGGAGGCCCCGCCAACTACTCTCCTGCCGGGGGTCCTGCCAGCTCCTTGTCCTGTCTCGTTGGAGGTCCCGCCGACTACTCTCCTGCCGGGGGTCCTGCCAACCCTTTGTCCTGTCCCGTTGGAGGTCCCGCCGACTGCTCTCCTGCCGGGGGTCCTGTCAATCCTATGTCCTGTTCCTCTGGGGGTCCCGCCGACAACTCTTCTGCCGGGGGTCCTGCCAACCCCTTGTCCTGTTCCGTTGGAGGCCCCACCATCACCTGTCTCGCCGGGGGTTCTGCCAACTCCTGGTCCTCTTCCGTGGGGGATCCTGGCGAAGCCTGTCCCACTGGCTCCGGTTCCTGTTCGACCGACACCGGGTCCTGCCCGGCCTCCGGAGCTGTCTGGTCTTCGCCCTCGAGCCCGGCCCCCTGAGAGCCGCAGTCTTCGCCCTCGAGCCCGGCCCCCTGAGAGCCGGGTTCTTCGTCCTCGGGCCCGGCCCCCTGACTGTTCCTGCCGCGGCCCCCTGAGTTTGCCCGCTGTGGCCTTCGCCCCTTTTTGAACTTTGCCTTGCCCCCAGGCCGTCCACCCGAGACCCCCTCCTTGGTCTCTGCCTTGCCCCCGGGCCTTCCGCCCGAGACCCCCTCCTTGGTCTCTGCCTTTCCCCCGGGCCGTCCGCCCGAGACCCGTCCTCCAGACCCCCTCCACCCACCCTTTCTTGGCCCTAGTTATGTGTCCTCCCTCCGGTCCCCCTCCACCCACCCTGCTGGACCTTTTTTTTTTTTTTGGGACGTCTGGGATCCGTCCCTTGAGGGGGGGGTTCTGTCACGATTCTCATGTTATGTCACGTTTGTAGTTTTGTCTGTGTTGGTGTTTTTCTTGTCTTTGGGTTTTATTGTGTAAAGTGTTCACCCCCGTTTCCTGCCTGTCTGTTTCCCACCCTGATTACCCAATTGTGTTCACCTGTTGTCCTTGTGTTTCTCCTCTCCTGCCCAGCTGTGTCTTGTTCTGTGATTACCCTTCTGTGTATTTAGTCTAGTCTTCCCCTGTGTTCCATGTCGGTTCATTGTTTCCCCTCCATGTTATTCCACGGTCTGCGTTCCTTGTGCTGCTCGTTGGTTTTGGATATTTTGGATACTGCCTTTTTTGCCACAGCTTTATATTATTTAATAAAGCTCGCTTTTCGTTAAATTCTGCATTTGAGTCCTACCTGCTTCACCCAAGCGTAACATTTCATTAGTTTCACTGAAACCCAGGGCTAACCCAGCTAGACATTTTTGGTTCTAAAAACATTCTGAGAATGTTACCATTCACTGTTCGAGGAATGTTTTCAGCGGGAAGTTTTCTTTTGGTTCTCAGAATGTTCTTCTGAAAGGCAGGATAACGTTCTCTAAAAACATTCTTAAAATATTTGGTGATAACCTTCTTAAGATGTTTTTGATAACATTGTTAGAACATTATGCCCTACTATTCTTAAAACATTTTCAGCTGCAAGTTAGATTTTTTTTAATGTTGCCAGAATGTTATTATTTTAGAGTAGGATAACGTGCTTTATCGTTCCGATTTATCAGAAGTTCTTTTTTTTAAATGCGAAACAGTTGTTCCAGGGTGGGTAAAGAGGCCTGGCTGGTCTTGGGAGTGTGGAAGGCCTTGGATTCCTCCTGGGAGAGACATACAAATGAGTGTGAGGCAAAAGCAGGCACAGTTGTCAAATAATATGCTGGTAAAAAGCTAGAGCGGCAGAGAGACACACAGTATAAACAAACACATACAAACACTAACAGGGATTTCAGGGACGGGCAGTGACAGTCGGTCCGTTCTTCTATATGTCTGTCGGTCTCAAATGTAAATGGTGCAGTAACGATTTTTATCCAATATGCATAAACAGCGGACACTGTTTATACGCAGCCCTCACAAACCACACACGGCCAGATAGCTTATCCAACAGTAAGAACCTACATACGAGACACAACCTTTATAGTCAGAAAAAAGTGTGATTATTTTCTGATATTTTACACATATGATATTATGAGTACTGTGGGCCTACATACCTTAGTGCAGTGGTTCTAAACTGGTGGGTCCGTTTCGAGTGGATCGCAGATGTCTGAGTGAAGAAAATAAAATTGACAAAAAAGGATTTATTTATTTTGTTGGAAAAAGTCAAACTTTTATTTTGAAAAAATTAATTAATCATGATTAATCACCATTCGAACTATGTCCAAAATATGCCATTTATTTATGTATATTGTTGTGGGAATGGAAAGATAAATGAAAGAAGGCGGATATATCCATTTAACATACAGTATCTATGTTTATTATAACATTTGTCTGCGTGTCAAAATGAAAGACAACCCACACACCTATCAATCATCAAACCGTGGGGTCTTTCATTACGTGTTGATTTCTATCAACGGGGGAGTACTTCAGGAAAGTCGACAGAGGGGGGGGGGGGGGGCGGCGGCGGCTAGTGGAGTACTTCATGACCAAAGAGTGTGAACGTTGTGATCAGCTGTTTTAGCGCAGTTCTCCAGACCGACGTTAACAGCAGCCCCGTCTGTGCACACGGAGACCGACTCTGTCGTCCGGTGATCGAACCGCCTTCTGGAAAAGCTTCACAAGTACGTCGGTACGCAAATGTGATTTGTGACACAAGTGACGGTACGCATTTCAGATTAGGCACATAACCTGCGTACCAGCAGGGTTGGGAGGGTTACTTTGTAAATGTAATCAGTTACTGATTACTGATTACATGGCTCTGAAAGTAATCCGAATACAGTTACAGTTACGTGTCTTTAAAAAGTAACGTAATCAGATTACTTTTAGATTACTTTTGGATTACTTTCTTTTTCCATCTAAAATGGGTATGTTTTGGTGAACAGGAGACACAAAAAGCAAAAGGAAACTGAACGTGGTTTTACTGTTTTAATGGCTTATCAAGAGCACAACTGAAACATCACATCTGAAACGATGTAACAACATAATACACTTGTTGGGGATGCAGCTTGGGATGTGAGGAGTGAGGGACACGGCTTAGAACGGGCGTGTCGCCTTCTGTCCTGCCAGTGTTGGCAGGACATGAATTAAAATGTCGAACTCGGACTTCATTTTAAGGACATTTCGGCCAGGGGTGTAGACAGGGGCGGACTGGCCATCGGGACGTTCGGGACGAATCCCGACACACACAAGTACGTCGGTACGCAAATGTGATTTGTGACACAAGTGACGGTACGCATTTCAGATTAGGCACATAACCTGCGTACCAGCAGGGTTGGGAGGGTTACTTTGTAAATGTAATCAGTTACTGATTACTGATTACATGGCTCTGAAGTAATCCGAATACAGTTACAGTTACGTGTCTTTAAAAAGTAACGTAATCAGATTACTTTTAGATTACTTTTGGATTACTTTCTTTTTCCATCTAAAATGGGTATGTTTTGGTGAACAGGAGACACAAAAAGCAAAAGGAAACTGAACGTGGTTTTACTGTTTTAATGGCTTATCAAGAGGACAACTGAAACATCACATCTGAAACGATGTAACAACATAATACACTTGTTGGGGATGCAGCTTGGGATGTGAGGAGTGAGGGACACGGCTTAGAACGGGCGTGTCGCCTTCTGTCCTGCCAGTGTTGGCAGGACATGAATTAAAATGTCGAACTCGGACTTCATTTTAAGGACATTTCGGCCAGGGGTGTAGACAGGGGCGGACTGGCCATCGGGACGTTCGGGACGAATCCCGATGGGCCGGTATTGAAGTGGGCCGGTCGGACGATGTGGGCCGGCCGGTAACCGGCAGGGCTCGACATTAAATGGCCCGCTGGCCCTGAAGCACTATTAAGACACCCCAGGCCAGCATAACGTACTTTCCACTAAAAATATTGCCTTAAAAAAATGGTCCTGTGGTATTGGTATTTTGACTAGCAATTTAGTTAAATTGTTTCGTTTATCAACGCTACAACATAGCGTTCCGTGAGTCGGTTGTCGTTGTTGGGTGAAAAGCAAACTGCTGTTTGCTGTGGAGCGCAGCGCGAGCAGGCTCCTGTGAGCGTGCTCCTTCACTAAAGACTATCGCGCCACCTAACCATTCGCCAAAATGTTTTTAATACCAGCGGTAACCGGCCAAGCGCCGGGCAAAAAACAATCTTCAAATAAAAGAAAGTCACCGGAGGAGTGAACGCACACACACACACACACACACACACACACACACACACACACACACACACACACACACACACACACACACACACACACACACACCACACACACACACACACACACACACACACACACACACACACACACACACACACACACACACACACACCACACACCACACACACACACACACACACACACACACACACACACCACACACACACACACCACACACACACACACACACACACACACACACACACACACATCATGCACCCTGGTACTACATACACTATTCCGTTGTATTGGCTTTGATGCAATATTTCTTTGTGCACAGACACAGTTGGGAAAACAATGACACAGAGTCATATGGGAGCACCTTGGACAGACCATGGATAAATGCTTTGACCCTGCTGAAGGGGAGCCAGTGCAGGAGGCTTAACATGGTGATGCAAAAATATTTGTGTTGTACTCCTGTTATCACTTTAGAGCCCTTTTAGAACGTATAGGGTTATCATTTCAGCGCCCCACTCTCCATTGCTGTTTATGTTGAAAATAAAACAAAACTTTTCATAACCACAATATTTTAACTGATTTAAATGCGGAAACTGGGGTTATTCATCAGAATTTCGTATGACTTGACTTGTGACTTGCTTGACCTGAGCAATGACTTGCTTGACTTCCACCACAGTGACTTGGGACTTGCTTGAGACTTGTAGGTTAAGACTTGAGACTTGCTCATTACATTATGTCATTTGTTAGACGCTTTTATCCAAAGCGACTTACATACATTCAGTACTTTGGACAATCCCCACCGGAGCAATTTGGGGTGATGTGTCTTGCCCAGACACAACAACATGCTGACCGCAGTGGGTCTCGAACTTGATATCCCCTGATTCGAAAGTCCAGCACACTATCTACTGAGCCACAGCCGCCTGTGTACATGTATGACTTACTCCCACCTCTGCTAATTACTACCAGGAAAATGATTGGTTAAACCAGATACAAGAGACACATGCTGTAGTGCAGTGTTTCTCAAACTTTTTCATACCAAGGACCACTTAACCAATAAAAAAACACTCGCGGACTACCTAACTCCACAAATATCCAAAAACACATCGTTTTTTACAAATCGCCTGAAAATGGTACAAACAAGTGGCCACATGTGTGAAGGTGTTGTGCTGGGCTATATCATGCAATTGAAAGTGAAACTTAAGCTCGCTCCATTGCGGAGATATTCCCGCGAGAGTTCAGAAAACTTAAATTTATTTATTTATTTCAAATGTGACATTTTACCAATATACTCACGGACCACTAGGGGGCGCTCACGGACCACCAGTGGTCCGCGGACCACACTTTGAGAAGCACTGCTGTAGTGGTTATGAGTAGTTTGACAGATGGTTATTTTGCTATCTGGCTCGACCAATTTTTCACAAAACTTTATATGCGTTTAGATCACTAAGGCACAATGGTCTGTAGCTTGCTTTAGTTTTGGATTGTTCTAAGGCTTGCTTTTGCAGTGCCTTTTTCTGATGTACTGTTATGAGTAGTGTGTCGGTTTTTATAGACAAAACACATCAGTGCCAGAGCCAGTATGAGGCCATGGTGTTTTTCTCAACCTGATCTCACCAGAATGCGTGACTCCACCACGACTCCTTAACACCACAATGCGTGGTGGAGTCACGAACTTTGTTACATTTGCGTGTCTTTTATTTTATTTGTATTCATAATAATTTTAATTTTTCGTCAGAATGTAAAAATTACATTAGTTACGAATTTGTGTTCTCAAAAAACAGTGCATTGTGTGTAATGCAACTGTGATTTTTATTAAATTAGTTTTTAAGGAAGGCCAGAGCTTCAGCTGTGTCAAATAGATTGTTCCCTTCAGTTAACGTTATTTAAAAGATAATGATCATGTCCTCTGTATTGTATTACGAGCGTCCATTCCCATTGGATAACGGAGAATTTTACACCCAGAAGTAAGTAGCCTATTCTCCTTACTGTCGATTTTACAGTGATATCTGCACTACTCAGCTTTTGTATTTTCCCCCTTCGATTCGGAGAAACAAATATTTTTTCGGAGTTTTAGGATGGCCGAAGACACTACACTACCCAGAATCCTCAGCTATCGTTTGGGACTACACCATGTGCTTAGCTGAAAAACCCCGTGATCAGTCCTCAACCTCTGTGATTGGATGCGCGAAGTTTACACAGAGCGTCCAAAAGGACTTTGAAATGGAATGAAACCCATCGACGGCACACTATTCAAAACAGGAATCGAACGTGTCCTACCCCCCTCCCCCCCTTAGGTCACAGGCTCCTCCAACAGTGCTACGCAATAAAACAGATACACAGAAAAAATAGTGAAATAGTGCAATAAGAGTCTATATACAAGTGATTGGAATATGATATATAGATAAATAATTTTCTAAGTAGCAGCCCAGATGAATGTTATTTCTAAGTTCAGGTGTTTAAGTAGTCTTCTGGCCTGTGGGATGAAGCTGTCCTCTGTGTCTGGTGGTTTTAGCTCCGAATGCTGTGGTACCGCCTGCCAGACTGCAGCAGACAGAACCGTTTGTGGCTGGGGTGATGGTGGTCTTTTATAATCCTGAGGGCTTTCTTTAAGGTTAACCTGGTATTTTTACTCCACTACATTTATTTTAGTTACTTTACAGATTTGGATTAATGATGTGAAATATAAACAACCCTTAAATCAGACTTTAGTTACACCTGAATGAAATTCAGTGAAGGTGATTGTCACGTGCCAACAATCAGGCGAGATATTGATAGTTGGTGCTTGAGAAGACTAAATATTTATCTGCAGATCCGTTTAAAGCATATTCATTACTCGTTATTCTCTAATAGTTCATTAAAGACTGTATATAATTGCTATTTTGCACATCCCTTTCAAGATTTCAAGATTTTCTAAGGTTTATTGACATATCACACAATAGCGTAGTTATGCAATGAATGACAAACTTGGGTCACAGGTTCATCAACAGTGCATTACAAGACATCTATCAATGTGTGTATACCTCCACCATTACACTGTCGTATTCTGCACATTTCTTTAAATAAAGCCTTATTAGTTAGCACATCCTCCTATCAGGCACTAAACTGTTTTACTCTAGATATCATTTGAGTATCTTCTTGATATTTTCTATTCTATATTTATATAATTGACCTTCTACTTTCCCACTATTTTGTATGTACTATTAATATTTGAATGTTTTCATAAAATATAACACATTCAAAAGTGCTTTACAAAAATGAAAGACATTAAGAAAAAGGCATTTTAAACATTGCAATTACTCTAACGTGTAATAACGTGCTTTAACCAGTAGGTGGTTTGGGTTAAAAGCATAGGTTAAAAGGCTGTCAAGTTTACAGTGTTAACAAAGTAAATATACTGCTGTTTCCGGTTTAGTTTACGACGAATATTATTTTGTTATTGTTTTGATATTTGTAACACAAAAGCGATGGAAAAAACCCATAGCAACCAAAAAAAGATGGTCTTAACATGACCCAGTCGTCTAGTAGTTAATAAAAAACAATAATATCAAAACAATAACAAAATAATACTACTAACTTTATGTGAAATTAAAACAGAACGGTAAAAGAATAGTTTCCGGTCTATTCTGATGCCCGATCTCTGTAGATAAATAAAGAACTAAGACAGAAGTGTAATATTTAATGCAGCCAAACCATTTATTACAATGCATTCATGTGATGACTATCAAAGAGTAAAGCAAGCACTGCTGAATAAAGTATGATTTTCTCTTTTACGATCTTTTTTTTTTCATATGGAATGCAGTTGGAGGTCAACCAATCAAAGAGCTTGAGGGCTGATCACGGGGTTCATGGTGTCCCAAACGATAGCTGAGGATTCTGGGTAGTGTAGTGTCTTCTGCCGTCCAAAAACTCCGAAAAAATATTTGTTTCTCCGAATCGAAGGGGGAAAATACAAAAGCATTGTACACAATTCAAACCAATCAATGTTGTGTAATTACCAGTGGCGGCCCATAGGGGCGCTAGGGGCGCCGCCCCACCTCTTGCCAGATACAAAATTAAAAATTAAAATTAAAATTAAATAAAAAATATATTTAAAGAAAATATATTTAAAAAAAAAATATATTTTATATTTAAATTTTTAATGAACAAGGTACATTTCATATTACGGGGCAGAGCCCCCGAGCGAAACAGCAGCATCCAGCAGGTTGCAAAAGTCTCAATAGTAAACTGTGCCGCCGAAACATAATTTCAGCCAATCAGCGCCGTCAAATATTTTGGTCACGTGGGCGCTCACATTGGCGCCCATGTTGCTTACGTGCGTTGACGTGATTTGTTTTTTAGACTCGTGAGTAACCAAGGTGACGCAGTATTTGGATGAGAATGGTGTGCAGGTGGAGTCGCCGGAGCCTCGGTCCGCCCAAGAGCTACTCTCCAATCCTTTTGAAAGGAGAAGTGTGGGAGATAAATTGATACTTAAAGACCTTGGACCGGACCAACCCGATTTGTATATATCACAGCAGGCTCGTGAAAAAGACAAAACGTATCAACAAGGCTTCTCACATGGCTAGCTGGATGCAAACAGGTAAATGCTATCTTTTGTTTCACATGCTTGCTCTTCAAACAGCCGGGGACAGATACGATTTGTTCAGAAACTAGACAAAACTTAAACAAGTACAACCACAGACTGTCTGTGTCATGGAGAATACAGTCGCTGGTGTATTTATGTCTGTAGGCCGTTGTTGTGAGTGTGTACGGTCGGAGCATATATAGCGTTAGCTTAGCCAAGCTCCATTCAGGGAACAAGCATTCTAAAAGGTTTTTCGCCTGCCGTCTGTCTGCAGACTTGTCAAAGTATTAATTCATGGTTTTTACTAACCGGTATCAGTATGTTGTTACGTCGGCATTATTTAGAAACGTGTATTACAATTTAATCACGGTAAAATATGTTCATGTTGTTGTAGCTCCCGAGCCAGCGCGTCTTGTTTGAATGATGCGAGTAAACACAGCTGACAGCTGCGGTGAAACTCGAGCGACTAGAGCGATGCGATAGGAGCGTTTAGAGCGAAGCGAATATTCGCATCGCGTCCGGTCTGAACGCAGCATAGCGAGCTCCGCGCTGCACTGGAAACGCGCCATTACATCACCAGAAGTCCTAATTTAAGGGGTCATTTGTCCCAAAAAAAAATGTTTTACTCACTCTATCAATAGCCCCACCAAAAATATGTTCCACCAGCCGCCACTGGTAATTACCAAGGACAATTTGGTGTTTTTTAGTCGATGAGTAGTGCAGATATCACTGTAAAATCAATCGACAGTAAGGAGAATAGGCTACTTACTTCCGGGTGTAAAATTCTCCGTTATCCAATGGGAATGGACGCTCGTAATACAAGACATGATCATTATCTTTTAAATAACGTTAACTAAAGGGAACAATCTATTTGACACAGCTGAAGCTCTGGCCTTCCTTAAAAACAAACTAATTTAATAAAATTAACAGTTGCATTACACACAATGCACTGTTTTTTGAGAACACAAATTCGTAACTAATGTAATTTTTACATTCTGACGAAAAATAAAAATAATTATGAATACAAATAAAATAAAAGAAGCCTCCCGTGAGTTACTACACGCTATAAAGTAGATTTAAAAAACGTTGTATAGAATAAAAGCTCACTGCGGGACGTTGTAGAAATGCGTGTGTGCACCACGACAAAGGAGCCTCATTCACTTTACATTGGGGTTGTTTGCGTGGTGCCGACACGCAAATGTAACAAATTTCGTGACTCCACCACGCATTGTGGTGTTAAGGAGTCGTGGTGGAGTCACGCATTCTGGTGAGATCAGGTTGGTTTTTCTTTATCCCAGTAGCATATTGAGCCACCAAAGATACAGTATCTACTGTGTTACAAACAATATCATTCACAAATATTGAAGACCCTTTTGAAAGAGTCAAACTTACTTCACATTTTATCTTTTTCTTCTACTGACTCAGCCACCGTTTTAAGCCATTGTATGGTCTTTGCTCTGCATTGTTAAACATTTCTTTAGAGTTATTATAATTGTGGTAACAGAAACATTGGTCAGTGGTAGTTAATAATTAACTTGTAACTGCTATGTTTCAGAAGCACTTGAATCGTGGGTGCAATACTCAGCATGCAACACCCAATATTCTATTCTTTAATGCAATGTTTTCAGATTAGATTTTGTTTCTGTATAACAATTAGTAAGTACATGTAGTTTGCATTTTTATTATAATTCAGGGAATTAATTCCATCCAGTGTTACTCCTGTTTTTTTTGTTGATGAGGTGCTTTGAAACCTAGGATGTTTAAAGGTGACCTATCATGCAAAATGCACTTTTGTGCATCTTTTATACATGAATATGTGTCAGAAAACACAACCCTCTCTATTTCCTCCATACCCAAATCTCTAAAAAAGGGGCTGCAACGGATCTGATACAGACTGATCCAGATTAACCAGTAACCAGTAACGTATGTCCCCCAGGCTTTACATCTGTGTACAAAATATGGTGTTATACTGCCCTTGGTGTGGCCATCATAAGCCAGGAGCTCCGATGGAGGCAAACAAAATGTATGTTTTTGGTGAAAAAGTCATTTTGCGATTATTGTTGACAATATTGCGATTGAAATCTTACTGTATACAAAAATGGGATCATTGGTGTTCTTGCTTAGTTATCGACAGGAAATGGATGAACTACTGATAATTTAAAAAATTGCATTTCTCAAGTCATACATACCAACTTAAAAGTATCATAAAATATTTGTAATTTACACTTTAAAAAAGAATTAGACAAAATTAAATGAATAAAAAAACAATATCTTCTTTCATAATAAATGCAAAATAGTTGGGGTAGGTTTCTCAACAGTAGATATACAGTAAGTATATCACCACTGTTTTCTTATTGTTTTAAATTACTGGACTATGTGTTTATGACACACAATGTGTAAAATGTGCACATTGTGTGTTAGGGGCATGTAACACATTTTGTGTGTAAAAATGATTTACACATAAATAACACAACACGTGTTGTCCCTGAGCACACTCTGTATCTGTGTTGAAATTCAACACATGTTGTGTCATATTTGACACATCCCTTCTAAGAGTGTACAGCAGACAGTAGCTAGCAATTTTCGACAGATACAGCCCACTCAAAAATATATTGTTTTATATAAAATACATTTATATATATATATATATATATATATTAGCTGTACACTTTACGAATATAATAGTTTTTTATGGACAATTTTACCATTCAATCTCGTCCAACTGATTTTGCTGCCGTCACTCCTCGGCTCTTGGTAGTGCAGGCATTTATCAAACCTGGCAACTCCGGGTTTTCTTGCAGCTGTCAATCAAAGTCCAGTGGCTCCGCTCCAAAATCCCAGAAACTTTTCACGCGCGTAGACAGACTCCGCGAGGCTGACACTCCCGCGAGCGAGCAAGAAGGCTGTCTCTCTCACGAGCGAGCGCAGAGCCACTCGCGGGCGCAGAGCCGCTCGCGGGGGTTTAATCTGCGCGCGAGGATCATTTTATGCGCGTGTAAAAGCACATTTCCCGCTCGTGAGTAGCTTGTTTTACGCGCTAGAATATTGACCCAAATCTAACTCCATAAACCCGTCTGGCGTTTGGAGGTCCACGGAGCCTCCAAAAGGTCTCTGGAAGATGCAAGGCCAGGATTCCAGCCCGTACTCCAGGGCTCCGGCTCCAGTGCCGGTCCCAGCAGCCATGGTTCCGGGCCCCAGTTCTGGCCCCAGCAGCCATGGTTCCGGCCCCAGTCCTGGTCCCAGTTGCCATAGTCCCTTCTCTAGTCCCTTCTCTAGTCCCTACTCAATTCCTTTCCCAAGTCCCTTCCCAAGTCCCTTCCCAAGTCCCATCTCTAGTCCCATCTCTAGTCCCATCTCAAGTTCCCTCTCCAGTCCCCTCTCCAGTTCCCTCTCGAGTCACCTCTCGAGTCCCTTGTCTAGTTCCTCCTCTAGTCCCTCCTCTAGTTCCTCCTCTAGTCCCTCCTCTAGTCCCCTCTGGAGTTCCCTCTCTAGTTCCCCTCTCGAGTCACGTCTCAAGTCCCTACACAATGTCCTGGTCCGTTGGAGGTTCCGCTGGGGGTCCTGCCAACTCCATGTCCTGTCCCGTTGGAGGCCCCGTCGACTACTCCTCTGCCGGGGGTCCTACCAATCGTATGTATGTCCCATTGGAGGCCCCGCCGACTACTCTCCTGCCGGGGTCCTGCCAACCCTTTGTCCTGTCCCGTTGGAGGTCCCGCCGACTACTCTCCTGCCGGGGGTCCTGCCAACTCCTTGTCCTGTCCGTTGGAGGTCCCGCCGTCTACTCTGCCGGGGGTCCTGCCAATCCTATGTCCTGTGCCGTTGGAGGCCCCGCCACTACTCTCCTGCCGGGGGTCCTGCCAGCTCCTTGTCCTGTCTCGTTGGAGGTCCCGCCGACTACTCTCCTGCCGGGGGTCCTGCCAACCCTTGTCCTGTCCCGTTGGAGGTCCCGCCGACTGCTCTCCTGCCGGGGGTCCTGCCAATCCTATGTCCTGTTCCTCTGGGGGTCCCGCCGACAACTCTTCTGCCGGGGGTCCTGCCAACCCCTTGTCCTGTTCCGTTGGAGGCCCCACCATCACCTGTCTCGCCGGGGGTCCTGCCAACTACTGGTCCTCTTCCGTGGGGGATCCTGCGAAGCCTGTCCCACTGGCTCCGGTTCCTGTTCGCCGACACCGGGTCCTGCCCGGCCTCCGGAGCTGTCTGGTCTTCGCCCTCGAGCCCGGCCCCCTGAGAGCCGCGTCTTCGCCCTCGAGCCCGGCCCCCTGAGAGCCGGGTCTTCGTCCTCGGGCCCGGCCCCCTGACTTTCCTGCCGCGGCCCCTGAGTTTGCCCGCTGTGGCCTTCGCCCCTTTTTGAACTTTGCCTTGCCCCCAGGCCGTCCACCCGAGACCCCCTCCTTGGTCTCTGCCTTGCCCCCGGGCCTTCCGCCCGAGACCCCCTCCTTGGTCTCTGCCTTTCCCCCGGGCCGTCCGCCCGAGACCCGTCCTCCAGACCCCCTCCACCCACCCTTTCTTGGCCCTAGTTATGTGTCCTCCCTCCGGTCCCCCTCCACCCACCCTGCTGGACCTTTTTTTTTTGGGACGTCTGGGATCCGTCCCTTGAGGGGGGGGTTCTGTCACGATTCTCATGTTATGTCACGTTTGTAGTTTTGTCTGTGTTGGTGTTTTTCTTGTCTTTGGGTTTTATTGTGTAAAGTGTTCACCCCCGTTTCCTGCCTGTCTGTTTCCCTCCCTGATTACCCGATTGTGTTCACCTGTTGTCCTTGTGTTTCTCCTCCTGCCCAGCTGTGTCTTGTTCTGTGATTACCCTTCTGTGTATTTAGTCTAGTCTTCCCCTGTGCTCCATGTCGGTTCATTGTTTCCCCTCCATGTTATTCCACGGTCTGTGTTCCTTGTGCTGCTCGTTGGTTTGGATATTTTGGATTCTGCCTTTTGCCACAGCTTTATATTATTAATAAAGCTCGCTTTTCGTTATTCTGCATTTGAGTCCTACCTGCTTCACCCAAGCGTAACATTTCATTAGTTTCACTGAAACCCAGGGCTAACCCAGCTAGACATTTTTGGTTCTAAAAACATTCTGAGAATGTTACCATTCACTGTTCGAGGAATGTTTTCAGCGGGAAGTTTTCTTTTGGTTCTCAGAATGTTCTTCTGAAAGGCAGGATAACGTTCTCTAAAAACATTCTTAAAATATTTGGTGATAACCTTCTTAAGATGTTTTTGATAACATGTTAGAACATTATGCCCTACTTCTTAAACATTTTCAGCTGCAAGTTAGATTTTTTTTAATGTTGCCAGAATGTTATTATTTTAGAGTAGGATAACGTGCTTTATCGTTCCGATTTATCAGAAGTTCTTTTTTTTAAATGCGAAACAGTTGTTCCAGGGTGGGTAAAGAGGCCTGGCTGGTCTTGGGAGTGTGGAAGGCCTTGGATTCCTCCTGGGAGAGACATACAAATGAGTGTGAGGCAAAAGCAGGCACAGTTGTCAAATAATATGCTGGTAAAAAGCTAGAGCGGCAGAGAGACACACAGTATAAACAAACACATACAAACACTAACAGGGATTTCAGGGACGGGCAGTGACAGTCGGTCCGTTCTTCTATATGTCTGTCGGTCTCAAATGTAAATGGTGCAGTAACGATTTTTATCCAATATGCATAAACAGCGGACACTGTTTATACGCAGCCCTCACAAACCACACACGGCCAGATAGCTTATCCAACAGTAAGAACCTACATACGAGACACAACCTTTATAGTCAGAAAAAAGTGTGATTATTTTCTGATATTTTACACATATGATATTATGAGTACTGTGGGCCTACATACCTTAGTGCAGTGGTTCTAAACTGGTGGGTCCGTTTCGAGTGGATCGCAGATGTCTGAGTGAAGAAAATAAAATTGACAAAAAAGGATTTATTTATTTTGTTGGAAAAAGTCAAACTTTTATTTTGAAAAAATTAATTAATCATGATTAATCACCATTCGAACTATGTCCAAAATATGCCATTTATTTATGTATATTGTTGTGGGAATGGAAAGATAAATGAAAGAAGGCGGATATATCCATTTAACATACAGTATCTATGTTTATTATAACATTTGTCTGCGTGTCAAAATGAAAGACAACCCACACACCTATCAATCATCAAACCGTGGGGTCTTTCATTACGTGTTGATTTCTATCAACGGGGGAGTACTTCAGGAAAGTCGACAGAGGGGGGGGGGGGGGGCGGCGGCGGCTAGTGGAGTACTTCATGACCAAAGAGTGTGAACGTTGTGATCAGCTGTGTTTTAGCGCAGTTCTCCAGACCGACGTTAACAGCAGCCCCGTCTGTGCACACGGAGACCGACTCTGTCGTCCGGTGATCGAACCGCCTTCTGGAAAAGCTTCACAAGTACGTCGGTACGCAAATGTGATTTGTTGACACAAGTGACGGTACGCATTTCAGATTAGGCACATAACCTGCGTACCAGCAGGGTTGGGAGGGTTACTTTGTAAATGTAATCAGTTACTGATTACTGATTACATGGCTCTGAAAGTAATCCGAATACAGTTACAGTTACGTGTCTTTAAAAAGTAACGTAATCAGATTACTTTTAGATTACTTTTGGATTACTTTCTTTTTCCATCTAAAATGGGTATGTTTTGGTGAACAGGAGACACAAAAGCAAACGGAAACTGAACGTGGTTTTACTGTTTTAATGGCTTATCAAGAGCACAACTGAAACATCACATCTGAAACGATTTATTGTTTGTTAACAACATAATACACTTGTTGGGGATGCAGCTTGGGATGTGAGGAGTGAGGGACACGGCTCTTTTAGAACGGGCGTGTCGCCTTCTGTCATGCCAGTGTGGCAGGACATGAATTAAAATGTCGAACTCGGACTTCATTTTAAGGACATTTCGGCCAGGGGTGTAGACAGGGGCGGACTGGCCATCGGGACGTTCGGGACGAAATCCCGACACACACAAGTACGTCGGTACGCAAATGTGATTTGTGACACAAGTGACGGTACGCATTTCAGATTAGGCACATAACCTGCGTACCAGCAGGGTTGGGAGGGTTACTTTGTAAATGTAATCAGTTACTGATTACTGATTACATGGCTCTGAAAGTAATCCGAATACAGTTACAGTTACGTGTCTTAAAACGTAACGTAATCAGATTACTTTTAGATTACTTTTGGATTACTTTCTTTTTCCATCTAAAATGGGTATGTTTTGGTGAACAGGAGACACAAAAAGCAAAGGAAACTGAACGTGGTTTTACTGTTTTAAATGGCTTATCAAGAGCACAAACTGAAACAATCACATCTGAAACGATGTAACACATAATACACTTGTTGGGATCAGCTTGGGGATTGAGGAGTGAGGGACAACGGCTTAGAACGGGCGTGTCGCCTTCTGTCCTGCCAGTGGTGGCAGACATGAATTAAAATGTCGAACTCGGACTTCATTTTAGGAGCATTTCGGCCAGGGGTGTAGACAGGGGTGGCGGACTGCCATCGGACGTTCGGTGACGAATCCCGATGGGCCGGTATTGAAGTGGGCCGGTCGGGACGATGTTGGGCCGCCGTTAACCGGCAGGGCTCGACATTAAATGGCCCGCTGGCCCTGAAGCACTATTAAGACACCCCCAGGCCAGCATAACGTACTTTCTCACTAAAAATATTGCCTTAAAAAAATGGTCCTGTGGTATTGGTATTTTGACTAGCAATTTAGTTAAATTGTTCGTTATCAACGCTACAACATAGCGTTCCGTGAGTCGGTTGTCGTTGTTGGGTGAAAAGCAAACTGCTGTTTGCTGTGGAGCGCAGCGCGAGCAGGCTCCTGTGAGCGTGCTCCTTCACTAAAGACTATCGCGCCACCTAACCATTCGCCAAAATGTTTTTAATACCAGCGGTAACCGGCCAAGCGCCGGGCAAAAAACAATCTTCAAATAAAAGAAAGTCACCGGAGGAGTTAACGCACACACACACACACACACACACACACACACACACACACACACACACACACACACACACCACACACACACACACACACACACACACACACACACACACACACACACACACACACACACACACACACACACACCACACACCACACACACACACACACACACACACACACACACACACACACACACACACACACACACACACACACACACACACACACACACACACACACACACACACACACACAACACACACACATCATGCAACCCTGGTACTACATACACTATTCCGTTGTATTGGCTTTGATGCAATATTTCTTTGTGCACAGACACAGTTGGGAAAACAATGACACAGAGTCATATGGGAGCACCTTGGACAGACCATGGATAAATGCTTTGACCCTGCTGAAGGGGAGCCAGTGCAGGAGGCTTAACATGGTGATGCAAAAATATTTGTGTTGTACTCCTGTTATCACTTTAGAGCCCTTTTAGAACGTATAGGGTTATCATTTCAGCGCCCCACTCTCCATTGCTGTTTATGTTGAAAATAAAACAAAACTTTTCATAACCACAATATTTTAACTGATTTAAATGCGGAAACTGGGGTTATTCATCAGAATTTCGTATGACTTGACTTGTGACTTGCTTGACCTGAGCAATGACTTGCTTGACTTCCACCACAGTGACTTGGGACTTGCTTGAGACTTGTAGGTTAAGACTTGAGACTTGCTCATTACATTATGTCATTTGTTAGACGCTTTTATCCAAAGCGACTTACATACATTCAGTACTTTGGACAATCCCCACCGAGCAATTTGGGGTGATGTGTCTTGCCCAGACACAACAACATGCTGACCGCAGTGGGTCTCGAACTTGATATCCCCTGATTCGAAAGTCCAGCACACTATCTACTGAGCCACAGCCGCCTGTGTACATGTATGACTTACTCCCACCTCTGCTAATTACTACCAGGAAAATGATTGGTTAAACCAGATACAAGAGACACATGCTGTAGTGCAGTGTTTCTCAAACTTTTTCATACCAAGGACCACTTAACCAATAAAAAAACACTCGCGGACTACCTAACTCCACAAATATCCAAAAACACATCGTTTTTTACAAATCGCCTGAAAATGGTACAAACAAGTGGCCACATGTGTGAAGGTGTTGTGCTGGGCTATATCATGCAATTGAAAGTGAAACTTAAGCTCGCTCCATTGCGGAGATATTCCCGCGAGAGTTCAGAAAACTTAAATTTATTTATTATTTCAAATGTGACATTTTACCAATATACTCACGGACCACTAGGGGGCGCTCACGGACCACCAGTGGTCCGCGGACCACACTTTGAGAAGCACTGCTGTAGTGGTTATGAGTAGTTTGACAGATGGTTATTTTGCTATCTGGCTCGACCAATTTTTCACAAAACTTTATATGCGTTTAGATCACTAAGGCACAATGGTCTGTAGCTTGCTTTAGTTTTGGATTGTTCTAAGGCTTGCTTTTGCAGTGCCTTTTTCTGATGTACTGTTATGAGTAGTGTGTCGGTTTTTATAGACAAAACACATCAGTGCCAGAGCCAGTATGAGGCCATGGTGTTTTTCTCAACCTGATCTCACCAGAATGCGTGACTCCACCACGACTCCTTAACACCACAATGCGTGGTGGAGTCACGAACTTTGTTACATTTGCGTGTCTTTTATTTTATTTGTATTCATAATAATTTTAATTTTTCGTCAGAATGTAAAAATTACATTAGTTACGAATTTGTGTTCTCAAAAAACAGTGCATTGTGTGTAATGCAACTGTGATTTTTATTAAATTAGTTTTTTAAGGAAGGCCAGAGCTTCAGCTGTGTCAAATAGATTGTTCCCTTCAGTTAACGTTATTTAAAAGATAATGATCATGTCCTCTGTATTGTATTACGAGCGTCCATTCCCATTGGATAACGGAGAATTTTACACCCAGAAGTAAGTAGCCTATTCTCCTTACTGTCGATTTTACAGTGATATCTGCACTACTCAGCTTTTGTATTTTCCCCCTTCGATTCGGAGAAACAAATATTTTTTCGGAGTTTTAGGATGGCCGAAGACACTACACTACCCAGAATCCTCAGCTATCGTTTGGGACTACACCATGTGCTTAGCTGAAAAACCCCGTGATCAGTCCTCAACCTCTGTGATTGGATGCGCGAAGTTTACACAGAGCGTCCAAAGGACTTTGAAATGGAATGAAACCCATCGACGGCACACTATTCAAAACAGGAATCGAACGTGTCCTACCCCCCTCCCCCCCTTAGGTCACAGGCTCCTCCAACAGTGCTACGCAATAAAACAGATACACAGAAAAAATAGTGAAATAGTGCAATAAGAGTCTATATACAAGTGATTGGAATATGATATATTAGATAAATAATTTCTAAGTAGCAGCCAGATGAATGTTATTTCTAAGTTCAGGTGTTTAATAGTCTTCTGGCCTGTGGGATGAAGCTGTCTCTGTGTCTGGTGGTTTAGTCCGAATGCTGTGGTACCGCCTGCCAGACTGCAGCAGACAGAACCGTTTGTGGCTGGGGTGATGGTGGTCTTTTATAATCCTGAGGGCTTTCTTTAAGGTTAACCTGGTATTTTACTCCACTACATTTATTTTAGTTACTTTACAGATTTGGATTAATGATGTGAAATATAAACAACCCTTAAATCAGACTTTAGTTACACCTGAATGAAATTCAGTGAAGGTGATTGTCAAGTGCCAACAATCAGGCGAGATATTTGATAGTTGGTGCTTGAGAAGACTAAATATTTATCTGCAGATCCGTTTAAAGCATATTCATTACTCGTTATTCTCTAATAGTTCATTAAAGACTGTATATAATTGCTATTTTGCACATCCCTTTCAAGATTTCAAGATTTTCTAAGGTTTATTGACATATCATACACAATAGCGTAGTTATGCAATGAATGACAAACTTGGGTCACAGGTTCATCAACAGTGCATTACAAGACATCTATCAATGTGTGTATACCTCCACCATTACACTGTCGTATTCTGCACATTTCTTTAAATAAAGCCTTATTAGTTAGCACATCCTCCTATCAGGCACTAAACTGTTTTACTCTAGATATCATTTGAGTATCTTCTTGATATTTTCTATTCTATATTTATATAATTGACCTTCTACTTTCCCACTATTTTGTATGTACTATTAATATTTGAATGTTTTCATAAAATATAACACATTCAAAAGTGCTTTACAAAAATGAAAGACATTAAGAAAAAGGCATTTTAAACATTGCAATTACTCTAAACGTGTAATAATGTGCTTTAACCAGTAGGTGGTTTGGGTTAAAAGCATAGGTTAAAAGGCTGTCAAGTTTACAGTGTTAACAAAGTAAAATATACTGCTGTTTCCGGTTTAGTTTACGACAAATATTATTTTGTTATTGTTTTGATATTTGTAACACAAAAGCGATGGAAAAAACCCATAGCAACCAAAAAAAGATGGTCTTAACATGACCCAGTCGTCTAGTAGTTAATAAAAAACAATAATATCAAAACAAAATATTACTACTAACTTTATTGTGAAATTAAAACAGAACGGTAAAAGAATAGTTTCCGGTCTATTCTGATGCCCGATCTCTGTAGATAAATAAAGAACTAAGACAGAAGTGTAATATTTAATGCAGCCAAACCATTTATTACAATGCATTCATGTGATGACTATCAAAGAGTAAAGCAAGCACTGCTGAATAAAGTATGATTTTCTCTTTTACGATCTTTTTTTTTTCATATGGAATGCAGTTGGAGGTCAACCAATCAAAGAGCTTGAGGGCTGATCACGGGGTTCATGGTGTAGTCCCAAACGATAGCTGAGGATTCTGGGTAGTGTAGTGTCTTCTGCCGTCCAAAAACTCCGAAAAAATATTTGTTTCTCCGAATCGAAGGGGGAAAATACAAAAGCATTGTACACAATTCAAACCAATCAATGTTGTGTAATTACCAGTGGCGGCCCATAGGGGCGCTAGGGGCGCCGCCCCACCTCTTGCCAGATACAAAATTAAAAATTAAAATTAAAATTAAATAAAAAAATATATATTTAAAGAAAATATATTTAAAAAAAAAATATATTTTATATTTAAATTTTTAATGAACAAGGTACATTTCATATTACGGGGCAGAGCCCCCGAGCGAAACAGCAGCATCCAGCAGGTTGCAAAAGTCTCAATAGTAAACTGTGCCGCCGAAACATAATTTCAGCCAATCAGCGCCGTCAAATATTTTGGTCACGTGGGCGCTCACATTGGCGCCCATGTTGCTTACGTGCGTTGACGTGATTTGTTTTTTAGACTCGTGAGTAACCAAGGTGACGCAGTATTTGGATGAGAATGGTGTGCAGGTGGAGTCGCCGGAGCCTCGGTCCGCCCAAGAGCTACTCTCCAATCCTTTTGAAAGGAGAAGTGTGGGAGATAAATTGATACTTAAAGACCTTGGACCGGACCAACCCGATTTGTATATATCACAGCAGGCTCGTGAAAAAGACAAAACGTATCAACAAGGCTTCTCACATGGCTAGCTGGATGCAAACAGGTAAATGCTATCTTTTGTTTCACATGCTTGCTCTTCAAACAGCCGGGGACAGATACGATTTGTTCAGAAACTAGACAAAACTTAAACAAGTACAAACCACAGACTGTCTGTGTCATGGAGAATACAGTCGCTGGTGTATTTATGTCTGTAGGCCGTTGTTGTGAGTGTGTACGGTCGGAGCATATATAGCGTTAGCTTAGCCAAGCTCCATTCAGGGAACAAGCATTCTAAAAGGTTTTTCGCCTGCCGTCTGTCTGCAGACTTGTCAAAGTATTAATTCATGGTTTTTACTAACCGGTATCAGTATGTTGTTACGTCGGCATTATTTAGAAACGTGTATTACAATTTAATCACGGTAAAATATGTTCATGTTGTTGTAGCTCCCGAGCCAGCGCGTCTTGTTTGAATGATGCGAGTAAACACAGCTGACAGCTGCGGTGAAACTCGAGCGACTAGAGCGATGCGATAGGAGCGTTTAGAGCGAAGCGAATATTCGCATCGCGTCCGGTCTGAACGCAGCATAGCGAGCTCCGCGCTGCACTGGAAACGCGCCATTACATCACCAGAAGTCCTAATTTAAGGGGTCATTTGTCCCAAAAAAAAATGTTTTACTCACTCTATCAATAGCCCCACCAAAAATATGTTCCACCAGCCGCCACTGGTAATTACCAAGGACAATTTGGTGTTTTTTAGTCGATGAGTAGTGCAGATATCACTGTAAAATCAATCGACAGTAAGGAGAATAGGCTACTTACTTCCGGGTGTAAAATTCTCCGTTATCCAATGGGAATGGACGCTCGTAATACAAGACATGATCATTATCTTTTAAATAACGTTAACTAAAGGGAACAATCTATTTGACACAGCTGAAGCTCTGGCCTTCCTTAAAAACAAACTAATTTAATAAAATTAACAGTTGCATTACACACAATGCACTGTTTTTTGAGAACACAAATTCGTAACTAATGTAATTTTTACATTCTGACGAAAAATAAAAATAATTATGAATACAAATAAAATAAAAGAAGCCTCCCGTGAGTTACTACACGCTATAAAGTAGATTTAAAAAACGTTGTATAGAATAAAAGCTCACTGCGGGACGTTGTAGAAATGCGTGTGTGCACCACGACAAAGGAGCCTCATTCACTTTACATTGGGGTTGTTTGCGTGGTGCCGACACGCAAATGTAACAAATTTCGTGACTCCACCACGCATTGTGGTGTTAAGGAGTCGTGGTGGAGTCACGCATTCTGGTGAGATCAGGTTGGTTTTTCTTTATCCCAGTAGCATATTGAGCCACCAAAGATACAGTATCTACTGTGTTACAACAATATCATTCACAAATAATTGAAGACCTTTTGAAAGAGTCAAACTTACTTTCACATTTTATCTTTTCTTCTACTGACTCAGCCACCGTTTTAAGCCATTGTATGGTCTTTGATCTGCATTGTTAAACATTTCTTTAGAGTTATTATAATTGTGTAACAGAAACATTGGTCAGTGTAGTTAATAATTAACTTGTAACTGCTATGTTTCAGAAGCACTTGAATCGTGGGTGCAATACTCATCATGCAAACACCCAATATTCTATTCTTTAATGCAATGTTTTCAGATTAGATTTTGTTTCTGTATAACAATTAGTAAGTACATGTAGTTTGCATTTTTATTATAATTCAGGGAATTAATTCCATCCAGTGTTACTCCTGTTTTTTTGTTTGATGAGGTGCTTTGAAACCTAGGATGTTTAAAGGTGACCTATCATGCAAAATGCACTTTTGTGCATCTTTTATACATGAATATGTGTCAGAAAACACAACCCTCTCTATTTTCCTCCATACCCAAATCTCTAAAAAAGGGGCTGCAACGGATCTGATACAGACTGATCCAGATTAACCAGTAACCAGTAACGTATGTCCCCCAGGCTTTACATCTGTGTACAAAATATGGTGTTATACTGCCCTTGTGTGGCCATCATAAGCCAGGAGCTCCGATGGAGGCAAACAAAATGTATGTTTTTTGGTGAAAAAGTCATTTTGCGATTATTGTTGACAATATTGCGATTGAAATCTTACTGTATACAAAAATGGGATCATTGGTGTTCTTGCTTAGTTATCGACAGGAAATGGATGAACTACTGATAATTTAAAAAATTGCATTTCTCAAGTCATACATACCAACTTAAAGTATCATAAAATATTTGTAATTTACACTTTAAAAAGAATTAGACAAAATTAAATGAATAAAAAAACAATATCTTCTTTCATAATAAATGCAAAATAGTTTGGGTAGGTTTCTCAACAGTAGAATACAGTAAGTATATCACCACTGTTTTCTTATTGTTTTAAATTACTGGACTATGTGGACAAAAAGTTTGTCCACATAGTTTTTGAGTCTACACAGAATAAAATATAACAATGTAAAAGTCAAATCTCCATGTATAAAACACTGGATCCTGTATGAGTGATTAGGCTCCACCAATTTAACAAAGTTGGTGCTGTTTCTGTTCTGAAAGCCAGATGCTCCTCACACAGGCCCGATGCAGCCATTTCCTAGCAGAGTTGCATTCTTCTGTTTAAGGTGCTTGTTCAAACATGTCGTGTTGCGATGAAGCAACTTTTGTTTTGCATTTTTTTTCATAAAACATCTTTGTAGGCTACTCAATGTGACTTAACCTAAAGCTATAGTATCAACATACAACAGAGGTTGCATATTATTTGGCCACCAGTTCAACGTCTACCTGCTGGTTGGCGTCCATTTCCGCTAGTCTCTGGCTGTGGTCTGCACAGCAGATCGCCATGTGTTTTATTCAATTAGATCGCTCCCTTTTGCAGTTATACAATCGAAGAGGCTCGTATAATTGATATTTCCTATTTAGGAACATTAGTCGCCTACAGTGAAGCAAGCAATCCCAGACTGGCATGATAAATGAAGGTGGTGGAAAGTGAAAAGTGACACTTGCCCCTCCCTCATTACCACCACTGAGGTGAAATTGAGGTAGATCCCTAACCCCAACCGCTCAGTGGCCATCAGATCAGACTGTGGTTGTACTGGGCAGCTTCCATGTGTGTAACCCTGTTAATGTCTGCAGGCTGTTCCTGGTTTGCAGGCTTTTCCTGGAACAGAGCATCGCTCTCGGAAGTTGAACTATACCTTTAATGCCCACGAGGCGATGTGGTTTGACTAGCTCCTCCTTAAAAGTATTAAAACTTGTTCTACAGTTCTACAGTCTGGCAGTGGCTCAGTCAGTAGGGGCTTGGATTGGGAGTTGTAGGATCAAGCCCCCGACCAGACCTAAATATGAAGTGTGGACTGGTACTTAGAGAGGTCCCAGTTCACCTCCTGCCCTGCCATGGTGCCCTTGAGCAAGGCACGGGACATCCCCCTTCCCCCCTCACTCCCCATTGCTCCCCGGGCGATATGCAATAGATGCCCACTGCTCCTAGTAGTAGGATGGGTTAAATGCAGAGGCCACATTTCACTGTGTGTGCTGTGTACTTTGCATGTGTGACCATTAAAGAAGGTTTCATCCCTCAAATTCTATTCTATTCTTTAATAGTTGTACATTCTGTACTTTCTCTAATATTGTATCCTGTATTATCTGCTTACAGACAATGGGTAATTGTGCATCAGTTATTATATGTTAAATGAGTGGAAAATAAAGCCAAATGTACAGATAATCCTTTAGTCATGCAGACTATAGAGTGGCGAAGTCACGCCCATCTACTTGCGCCCCATGGGACCAAGCCCGCCTTAACCTGCCATCAGGCCCTGGGGCTGATCGTTTTTGTAGGCCCCCTATATAAACAACAAATCAAAGTCATTTATAGCCTCGGCAGGCTCTGTGATCGCACTTCTCCACTCTGCTCTACGCGCGCCTGGTCCTCTCCTCCAGATGAGTGACGTATCGGGCCTCCCTCATGTATCTGTCCGGTTGCGGTTGGCTCCCCTCCACGTAGCAAGTCCTCGTCATCCTCCCATCTCCTCCAACAGATAATGTCCCTCCTGTCTGTTTTTCCTCTCCCGCTAGCTACTCCATCGCTATCAGAACCAGACGGCCTACTTGGCTCCGAGGCCCTGCGGCCGGCACCGCTGCCGCTCGGTACAGAACGCATCTGTCCTTCCTCCTCATCCTGGCCTACAGGTTTAAAATAACCTGTAAGCTTCGGCATGTTTTATAATAGCTGCTTGTCTCGAAACTCCTTTTCCCTCAACAATTTCCTTTTCCGAGCGCCACTCTCAAACTTTTTCTTCTCTGGAATCCATCGATCTGATTGATTAGCGGAGCAAATGATCAAAATAGTATGGAGGGAAGATATTTTCGTTTGGATTACTGGTCTGGGGGAAGCTCAGGAGTGTGTGTGTGTGTATACGTGTGTGTGTTTGTGTAATTTTGCATTTGTGTGTATTGTGTTTGTTTCCCGGGGAAAATACTCACGAGAAACACTGGCTGTTGTTGTGCCTGCTGTGACGTCAAGTTACTCAGTTCTCCGCTTGTAATTATGCCGTTACAAGCTTCAAAGTTTATCATCTGAATATGCCGAAACAAGTTTAATATTCTGAAAGCCAAGACTTTGTTTATTTGAAATCAGATGAAAACAAACTGTAACGGACCCTGCCGTGTTATCTATGCTTACTATACACCTTACATTCATAATTTCAGCCAGAGGGAGGGGGGGCGGCGCTGTGGAAGTGCAGGGTGGTGAGTGAGAGCTGTCATCTTCCATTTACAAGCTTCAAAAATGTATTTATCGTGTGATTTTGGAAATAAAAGTTTCATATTCTGAAAGCCAAGACTTTGTTTATTTAAAATTTTAAAAAAACACCCAGAAAAAAAAAATATATATTTGAATTTAAAAAAAAAAAAAATGTATTGGCTCATGATAGGCCCCCGATCTCTGTAGGCTCCTGGGCTTCAGCCCAGGTCAGCCTGTGCATTAAGGCGGCCCTGCATGGGACCTTATTTCTGAAAAATTATGTATTGAAGTCAATGGAGAGAGAAAACGTATGTTTCAATCGCGTTTGAATTGTGCCATGAATTACACATATGTTTGTCAATCTTAAAAAATAATTTCCATGTCAAAAAAGTCTTAAAACTGTTGAAATATAAGACTATGAAAAATACGCAACTAGAAAGACTACAAATCCCAGAGTCGCGTACATTAACGTTACACATTACACTCGTGTAAAGCCGGTCCCGCATGCTGGCTCTTACGGAACCGACTAACTCTCTTTTTGTGTATGTACAGTTCTCAACCAAGCGGCACACTCTGGGGAAGAGCCGGGATGCCAATACGGAAGTGCCACACACTGCAGTTCATTTTTTGGCCGATAGGCGATGGCTGCAGAAAGGAGAAATTTCCATAGACCCCCATGTTAAAATGCCCAATTTTACAGCAGAAAAAAACATGTTTCTACCCCTGGCTCCATACATTTTTATTATCGATATAGGTAGATTCCACCTTCATGATTATGGATCTGTGAGTGAATTGTTTTCTAACACAACACTTTTATTTATATTAGGTCTTAAAGTTTTTACATAAATTAGGGCGTGGTCACTTTGATGGACACGTACATGCCTCACTGTCAGCTAACAGCAACTTGTCCACTCTGCTAGGCTACAACCATAGAGGCTACAACGTTAGTTAGTCATAGTACTGTACTTGACCCTTTAGCTTTAGCCGTGTTCGTGGGGATTGTGCCTTTTAGGGAATATTGTTACAAATACCAGACAATTAAAATGTCGTGCTGTGCGCTTGAATGTACTAACAGAACTTCCAAGAAGTCTACTCTCAGCTTTTTTCGGTGAGTAAAATGATAATATTATACATGTTAACCCCGTTAGCAGGTGTTTGTGTGCTTGTTAGCTTAGCTTGTTATGTAGCTTATTAGCCAGCTAAGGACGTAACCCTTTATACATGTTGTATATCAACACATCCTCACTCCCAGGTCGGCCTATGTTGACGTTATGTCAAGTCCCCTGCCGGCTTTTTCCAACGCAAGGGGGGGGGCCTTAGCGTCCATTTTCTACGCAAGGGGGGGGCCCTTAGCGTCCATTTTCAGCTTTCCGGGATGTCCATATGCTTCTATGGACGCTCATGGAAGCACGGCATTCGTTTGTGTCGACTGCCCTTAAAGGCAATGAGAGCGTCCATTCTCATTGGATAACGGAGAATTGTACACCCGGAAGTAAATATTCCCCTTACTGACGATTGATTTTACAGTGATATCTGCACTATTCATCGACTAAAAAACACCAGATCATCCTTGTTAATTACACAACATTGATTGGTTTAAATTGTGTGCAATGCTTTTGTATTTTTCCCCTTCGATTCGGAGAAACAAATCTTTTTTCGGAGTAAAGGATGGCAGAAGACACTACACTACCCAGAATCCCCAGCTATCGTCTGGACTACACCATAAGCTCTGTTTGACGTCACCTGATCTTCACATTTCTCCCTGCAGAAAAAGAAAACATGGCCGAACTTCGTTTTATTCTGGGTGTAAAATGCCTATTTTAAAGTTAGTTTGGCCATTAAAATGCGTTTTGATGTCATTTGATGCGAGACATATGAGTTGTTATTTCAGATGATGTGTGCAGTGGATGTACATGATCTTTAGTTTGCTAGTTATTACGAAGATTACTTCAGGAAATTGCGTCCAACGTTTTCATTGTTACCAAGGTGGTTGCTAGGGACGCTGCTATCGATATTATTTCTGTTATGTTGTGTAACTGTTTAATGGTGTTATCTTTATTGCTACCCCCTTCCCCGTCAATGTATAGTGTTGGTCCACAGCGCAAACATATTAGTTTAACAAAATCCGCATCTAAAGATACGTTATTTTCCCCTGTGCAATTAAAGTCTCACATCTCACAGCACATCGTCATTAACAAATACCGGAAACAGACCGAAAACATTTAAAAAAAATAAAATAATACTTTATTCCGAGTGTGCTTGCGTTTCTCTTTGAAAGTCATCACATAACGGCATTGTAATACACGGTTCGGCTGCATTAAATATTACATATCTGCCATAGTTCTCTATTTATAGAGCCCTGATGAGAAGACTTCTAGACAAACATGAGGAAATGAAAATGTGACGTGGATCATAAATATATCAGCAATTAAACAACATCTTACATTTCTTTTCACACAATATGTCTCCTTGCAGTATCATCACTAATTCGGCTGACTTTTATATTTGATCCAATTGGTAGATAGGCTGTATTTACACCATAAAGGTGCACAGCTGATATAAAGGGACACCTAGTGGTTAATGCATGTTATTGAAATGTATTATTTTTATTATTAGATATTAATAGGATCCCTATAAAGTATATTCATTACTCGTTGCGGTGGACCCGTTCAAATCCAGTTTTGAACAGTCTGCCGTGGTTCCATCCCATTTCAAGTGCTGTTCGAGGCTCGGTAACCCTCGGAGCACACTCTCCAATCACAGAGCTTGAGGACTATCACTGGGTTTGTCAAACAGAGCACATGGTGTAGTCCAAACGATAGCTGGGGATTCTGGGTAGTGTAGTGTCGTCTGCCATCCTTTACTCCGAAAAAAGATTTGTTTCTCCGAATCGAAGGGGAAAAATACAAAAGCATTGCACACAATTGAAACCAATCAATGTTGTGTAATTAACAAGGATGATCTGGTGTTTTTTAGTCGATGAATAGTGCAGATATCACTGTAAAATCAATCGTCAGTAAGGGGAATATTTACTTCCGGGTGTACAATTCTCCGTTATCCAATGAGAATGGACACTCTCATTGCCTTTAAGGGCAGTCGACACAAACGAATGCCGTGCTTCCATGAGCGTCCATAGAAGCATATGGACATCCCGGAAAGCTGAAAATGGATGCTAAGGGCCCCCCCCTTGCGTTGAAAATGGACGCTAAGGCCCCCCCCCCCCCTTGCGTTGGAAAAAGCTGGCAGGGGACTTGACATAACGTCAACATAGGCCGACCTGGGAGTGAGGATGTGTTGTGTATATATATACAGTTTAGTTTATGATTCAGCCTCGGGTAAGACTTTTATAGTCTATGGCTATGACGCCCATAATGCTAAATGGGAGCAAATGTTAAAACAGGGTTGCCAACTTGGGGTACCTGGCTGGAGTGAGATTTTGATATCATGGGTTTAATTACACATATGCGCACTAAATGACTGCTATCGTGTCAGCAGCGGGACCTTAGCATATATATAGGATATGATTTCACAGACTGGGCATAGAGAATTGCATTCCTTAAGATTTCACTTTTGGTTCATAAATACTGGGGTTAGCACAACTAACTATTGTTGTTTTATTAAACAAGTCAGTTTAGCATTGGCCTTTTTCCATAATCTTATGAGCCAATTGAATGCTGACAAGCTTGAGGTTTGAAGCTTTGAACTGTCAGCTGCTCCCGGTTTAATTACTTCCTGCAATATTTCAGACAAACAACAGTCGCGTCAAACTCACTAACATATTGCATTTTCTAATGACAACTTTATTAAAAAGTTGTGCCATTGTAATGCTTCTATGTGAAGCTGCATATACATTTTTGTTTTTTCTTGGAAGGAACCTAATACAGCGTTGTGGGGTTCAGATTCCTGCACTGATGATTCCAGGCCTATTTTATTGCCAGTATATGATAACTTTAGTTATTGTAACCTAAGACCTATTCGAAAGAGAATAACAAATGGTCATCATGGACTTGATGACCATTTGTCATAAATCAGGTAAGTGACAGGTTGGAAGTGCTGTTCAATCGTTTCCTTTATCTATTTCCCATTTATATCACAAGTTCTCACATGCACTGAGTCACCTTGGACAAG
This sequence comes from Pseudochaenichthys georgianus, assembly GCF_902827115.2. Lineage (NCBI taxonomy): Eukaryota > Metazoa > Chordata > Actinopteri > Perciformes > Channichthyidae > Pseudochaenichthys > Pseudochaenichthys georgianus. The sequence goes on from NC_047506.1 coordinate 15,176,701, forward strand.
TGCCCTTGGAACTGTAGGAGCTGTGACTCATTCCCTAAAGCAAGCATCCGTGCTCCACATACAGTACAGCTCAGTTCTACAGGTAAACCAGTGTCTCAGTATTAAGGTGATCTGGCAATCCATTTATGTTTAGGTAAGTACATCTGCATTTGCACGGTATGACGATTGCAATACTCTATGCCGTAGTTTCAAGTTTCAGAAAAAGGCCCTGGGGGCATTTCTCTTTTTTTTGCCAATTTGCACTCTGCCTGTCAAAAAGCAAGATGCAAATGCTTTTGGCTTTTCCTCAGTGTCCATCACAATGAAAATGGCAGCACCTTGTTGTGAGGCGAGTCATTGCAGGCTAGCATAAGTGACACGTTACCTAACATTGCAACCAGTTCTTCAATAAAAGAAGTAAGTGGTATTTTATTTTGCCAAAGCAAAAAGGGATTTCCTCTACACCCACTCTGGCAACGGTCTCACAACAGCTGCTGTGTCTAGCTGAGTGTCCAGGTGTTACGTCCCCCTCTAGGGGTAGAGGAAAACAACACACACCAGTTGGAAATGGTATAATTATAAAGGGTTTATTTTAAATAGCCGGGTAAACAAAATGGCAGGCATGAAGCCAGGAACAAACAAAAAGGCCAAAAGGGCACAGGTTGATAACTAACCAAACAAAAGAAGGACTCTAAAAACTGAGCCTACTTACATATAAAGAAATAGGTACTAACAAACTAAATAACAACAAAAGAACCCTTACTATTAAAGTGGTACAACTAACAAAAGAGTCTGTACAAAAACACAGCTAAACTAAAGGAAACAGTCACAAAATCATAAGCTATACTCTAAACACTAACTAAGCTACTCTACACTCTAAGCTACTCTACACACGAGTTTTACCACAGTTAACATAATTCTCTAAGAGCGAGAGGCATCTGTCCACATGTCAGAGCCTCCAGAGTGATAATTGTCCCCATGCTTTGTTGTCATCTCCAGCAGGTGTGCGCCGGCTGTGCGCTGCGATTGGAGTGTGTCGGGCCGGTGTGCTCCAATCACAATCTTCAGGAGGCGGACCAGTAGATGGCAGCCAATGACGTCAGGGCAACCGTACAGCTAATTTGCATATAACACAAGATAACACAGTTAAAACGACCAGGAAGGTGACAGTCGTAAAACCTGGCCTTAAATGTTCATGATAACCTTTGTAGGCATCATCTCCACATGAAGAAGTGTATACAGTGTATATTTTGAATACAGTATACTTCACTATATTAGTTCATCATCATTATCAACATCCTTTTGATTTATAGCAGCTCGCTGTTCCACAAACACGTTTAATACTGCGCCTTTTCGCAAACATTCATGCAAAATGCCCAACCTTACAACAATGTTTATATATGTAATTTGCACACAACAGATGTGTTTACCTCCATCTAAAAAGGGCTGTCGTGCCCTTGATTTAGATCGGCATACTTACATTAATTTATTATCATTCTACTACTACTTCACAGTTCAACTTTATTTTCTTTTACTATAAAATTCCAAGGTGTTGCCATCTTCATGGATAGTGCAGTGTTACATGCACTCTTAAAGGTTAAGTCTCTGCCAGTCATGTTCTCCTGATCACCTCAGTGATCCCTGTTAGTGACGGGGAACCACATTGTTTTGGGGGTTTCTGTACATGAAGGCCGTAATAGCGATAATGAGAGATTTTGCGTAAAGCAAGTTATGTGTTTTTTGGCCTTGTTAGACAAGTGCATCAGTGTGAAAGACATTGGTGGCAGATTACCTCTTTAGCATACAGTCCCCTCCAAAACTATTGGAACGGTGAGGCCAATTGCTTTATTTTTGCTGTACATAATTAGGTTTGAAATAAAACATTAATATGAGATAAAAGGTCAGTATTTCAGCTTTTCATTCCAGGTATTTACATCTAGATATGTTAAAAAAAGTGCTATTTATTGTTTGAATTATCAATGTAGCAGGACACACCTGGGCAACAAAAAACACCTGTCAGTAACATGTTCCTTTTGCTCACTTAAAAAATGGGTGGGTTTAAACAAAAGGTGCTATCTTCTCAGTTGTTTAACATATCTAGACCAAAATACCTGGAATAAAAACCTGAAATACTGACCTTTTGTCTCGTATACATTTTTTAAAATTTCAAACCCAATTGTTTTCAGTGTACACTACAGCAAAAAGCAATTGGTCTCGCTGTTCCAATCGTTTTGGAGGGGACTGTACCAAGGTGCTCTGGTTGACTCCTCCTCAAATCACAAGTCCTGTTCAACTGCTTGTGAGAGCCACATTCTCTACTGTCGCTCATCTCCTACACTATCTATCTGCTGAAAGACATTGGGTAAGTGCATATATTTTCTGTTAAATGACTGGTAGGCATAGTAGATCGAACGCTCAGATATGTATTTATTCATGTTGACTTTAACCTATAGCCGTTCTGAAGCTTGTGAGATCTACCATCTTTATAGCCACTTACCTAACCTTTACTAAGCAGTGAGTTAGCAAGGAATGATGTGCTGGCAAACAGGACCAACCATGTTGGGAATAGGAACAATGATTTTTGGAAAGCTACACATTCAACCTGGAAAAGGAATAGCAGTGAAACATAATTAACTTAAATTAGTTAAGCACTATTTGACCCAGTCAATCGGTTGATTGATTGGTAGGTATTTATTGGTTTGTTGAAATCATTGTACATGCAAAACATGTAATTAGTATGGCTGTTCAAAAGTTTCCTCATTTTCCTTTTAAATATATGTGTAAGAGCCAAAATGCTTTTTTGTCCTGAGTTTATTATTTCTACTATTTTCACTATTTGTTTAATTTGCACACATTTGTATTTGATGATCACATTTGGCAAATATCACATGGGTGTGGTTTATTATTTATAATCCTGTCAGACTTGCTCAAAGCCTTTCATTAGTTTCACTGAAACCCAGGGCTAACCCAGCTAGACATTTTTGGTTCTAAAACATTCTGAGAATGTTACCATTCACTGTTCTAGGAATGTTTTCAGCGGGAAGTTTTCTTTTGGTTCTCAGAATGTTCTTCTGAAAGGTAGGATAACGTTCGGTGATAACCTTCTTAAGATGTTTTTGATAACCTTCTTAAGATGTTTTTGATGACATTGTTAGAACATTATGCCCTACTGTTCTTAACACGTTTTCAGCGGGATGTTTTATTTTGGTTCCCAGAATGTTCTTCTGAAAGGTAGGATAACTTTCTCTAAAAACATTCTTAAAATGCTTGGTAATAACCTTTTTTAAATGTTTTTGATAACATTGTTAGAAAATTATGCCCTACTATTCTTAAAACATTTTCAGCTGCAAGTTAGATTTTTTAATGTTGCCAGAATGTTATTATTTTAGAGTAGGATAACGTGCTTTATCGTTACGATTTATCAGAAGTTCTTCTTTTTTTAAAATGCGAAACAGTTGTTCCAGGGTGGGTAAAGAGGCCTGGCTGGTCTTGGGAGTGTGGAAGGCCTTGGATTCCTCCTGGGAGAGACATACAAATGAGTGTGAGGCAAAAGCAGGCACAGTTGTCAAATAATATGCTGGTAAAAAGCTAGAGCGGCAGAGAGACACACAGTATAAACAAACACATACAAACACTAACAAGGGTTTCAGGGACGGGCAGTGACAGTCGGTCCGTTCTTCTATATGTCTGTCGGTCTCAAATCTAAATGGTGCAATAACTATTTTTATCCAATATGCATAAACAGCGGACACTGTTTATACGCAGCCCTCACAAACCACACACGGCCAGATAGCTTATCCAACAGTTAGAACCTACATACGAGACACTACCTTTATAGTCAGAAAAAATTGTGATTATTTTCTGATATTTTACACATATGATATTATGAGTACTGTGGGCCTACATACCTTAGTGCAGTGGTTCTCAACTGGTGGGTCCGTTTCGAGTGGGTCGCAGATGTCTGAGTGAAGAAAATAAAATTGACAAAAAAGGATTTTTTTTTTTTGTTTTGGAAAAAGTCAAACTTTTATTTTGAAGGCACGATTTATAACACTGTTCATGCAGTAGGCGTTGGACTGGAAGTACCGGAGTCCATAAACGTTTTTGAAAACTTCTGTCACGTAGTGATCATCTTCTCAATAAAACATCTTTGCTGAGGTTTTTTTCGAGTCTTCTGGCCAATCAGAATCAAGATTGTTGCCGGAAGTCCTCACAGAGAATAACTTTGCGTTATAACTATTCTTTATACATCCATGGGTACAATTTCAGATAAAAATGAATGAATGAAATATGACCTCCGGTTTGATGATTGACAGGTCACAGAACAATGGGAGCTATCTACTCTTACCCACAATTTAAAGTAATTCACACATACTATCTCCTCTTTACTCTTCTCTCTGTGTGGAGCAGCAAGTTCAGCTGTCAGAACAAAGTGAAAAACAAACAATGGCATAACATATTATTAATATGTCAGGTAGTAATAGATTTATTTATTTTCTTCTCAGAGTGTACCAGAATGCGTAGTTTACAGTATATGTTAGTAGTTCTAAAAATCTCCTGGGGTAGAATCCCCCCAGAACCCCCTGCTGGGGTTGGGTTTTCAGCACGTGTGCCTTTTTATGTTATACAGTTCACCTTTGATTCCATCATCTCATTAAACCTTATTTAAAAGCATTCTTTAGTTCTGTGAAGGGATATATGCACTGTACTTCACTTTCATTAATAATGTACGCTCCTAGAAAGAAGGGTTTTATCTATAATGCCCGCCGAGCAGAGTCAGATTACGCAGACAAATGTCCTTGTAAAGCACCCGCTCAACATGGGGCTCATAATAAAACTAAACCCCGCGCGCCACGGCGTGCGGAGAGTATTGGTTATTATGTAATGCGTACAGTGGCGTTTCTATATGTACAAAAGTGGTGGGGCACAAACAATTTAGATGTCTATATATAAGCTTCTGCAGTGAGGTTCATGGCCAGTGACGCACTGGCACTGACTCTTCAGGTTTACAAATATATTTGACCTAAATCAAAATATAATATTATTTTCAAAAACTTTTTTTGTCTGATGCTTCAATTAATTTTAAACAGACAGTTCAACAGAAGGATACCCACAAAATTTAATTGTATCATTTAAATATTGAATTGTTCTCTCTTAGTAAGATCCCATTTTCAATAAAATTGCGGTCTTACCTTGACTTAACTTGAGATTAAGTCAATTTGCCTATTACTTTTTTGTAAAAGTCCTCCTTATGTTTTTGTAGTTTCAAAAGTCTATCATAAATCTAATCTAATCAATAGATTTATGATTCGAAAATTATAAAAGTAGGGTCGACATGTGGATATTATCCGGCTGAACAAAACGTTCATTTATCTAACAGGTTTGTTTCCCACAGACCTTATTTGGAGCTATTTTCTAAAATCCTATGGAGAAATATCATTGATTTTTTGTCGAGGGAAGCCATGCGCAGTTTACTTCCGGGTTTTAGGACGCCTCACTGCAGCTCTCTCGTCTCCTCTTCACACACCACACTTTTCGCGGCACACGTACTTACAGCCAATCATCTCTGAATGATGTGAGATGACGTATGGTGGGGATGGCAGCTCTATGCCCCTCGGGTCATTAATTTTTTGCCACACACATTAAATAGGAAAATACTCCGAGCATGCGCAGTGTAGTTTTTACAGTCACCATTGACTTAAACAGGGAGAGGGAGGGGCAGGATCGGGTTTTGTCCCACATGGCTCTAAACAGCTCAATAGGCACACACTGTAGACACTAATTAGAAGAACACAGACTAAAACAGCAATGTACAGACGAATCAGATGATTAAACATGATCTTAAAATATATTTAATATATTTTTTAATGCATTTTTTGCATTTTTTTGTAATCATTATTTGTAATACTTTCTGCTGACACTAGGTGGGGCTGTGCCCCACCTGCCCCTAATGACCAGTCGCCACTGAATGCGTAGTGGCACTACACCCGACTTTTCTAGTGCGGGACGCCTACGGGTCACCACGGACGCATGTCAGACAGGCTGATAGGGTATTTACGAAGGTCGCCCGGTGAGAGGTCTCTAGAGCAGAGACCTCCAGCGGGCGCACGTAAATTACCCGGAGCTTTTAGCAGTGTTCCCCACCCTAAAACGCTTCCTGCCTTCTCTCAGAGTACACCGTGTCCTCGTGAGGACAGACAACACGATATCGTGTATGAACCGCCAAGGGAGGTTGCGTGGTCCCCAGTCACACACACTGGCACACAAACTGATCCCTTGGAGCGGCAGACGTCTCCTCTCTCTGAGAGCGACACAGGTACTGGGAGTGATGCACCTCGGGACAGAACTACTGTCCAGAGGTGCACCACTCTATGCAGACTGGACTCCACATCCAAGGATCGTGAGTCCGCTGTGGGTGCGTTACGGCGGAGCCGCGTTAAATCTGTTCGCCTAAAGAAAAAGATGCCTCAATGACAGACTGTTCTCTTTAATGCCCGATTTTTTAAACGCACTGTTTCAGCGGGGACGCAACTCGTACCACGATGACCTCCGGGTCCTCTGTACGCGTTCCCACCCCTGGCTCTGTTAACCCCCAACTCTGGCCAGAGTGAAGGAGCAACGCAACACACTTACTCTGATGTTTACCGCCCCTAGCCCGCAACGTTACGGGCTGGCAACAGATATATCAGCTGTTGTGCGGGCAGCCCTGGCAGCCCCCACCCCGCAGGGACCGATTGTTTCACCGCGGGGGGGGTCGATTCCTTCACCCACGCCCAGAGCGCGGGGGCACTATGGGCTCTGACCCGTAGGTGGCTACAACTCTGAATACAGATGGGGACTCCCTTCAGAATGGTGATAAACACTATTCAGAGTGCGAGAGCCTTCCTCCCCCCCCACCCAGGTCTCTTTTCGACCTCTGTACCAGTGGAGGGTTGTTTGAGGAGTGGTGCCTTCATGAAGGACACATCTCTTTTTCAATGTCCTGTCGGGGTGATTTTATCATTCCTACAGGACTTGATCGATAAACACAGAGCTTTCTCCACGATCAAGGGGTACCTGGCTGCATATTGCTGCATGCCATGTGGGCTTTGAGGGTAAGGACGGCTAGCCAACATCCTTAGTTTGCCGTTTTATGAAAGGGAGCTCGCAGGCTCCTCCCTGTCTCCAGGTCGCTGCTGCCCTTATGGGACCTGGCAGTGGTTTTAAATGGGCTCAAAATGACCCCATTTGAACCCCTGGAAGAGCTGACATGAAACATATGTCCTCAAGACGTGCTGTTACGGCCCTGGCATCCGCCAAGCAGGTTCAGCGATATTCATGCACTGTCTGTACATCCCTCATGCACTCAGTTCTGCCTTTACACCAAAGGTGGTTGGTTCGTGTACCCCAATTGACATTGAGGCATTTCCTCCGCCGCCGGTTTCCTCCGGGGAGCAGCAGCAGGATCTGTTGTGTCCAGTCCGGGCTTTACACACATATATGGACAGATCAAAAGAGCTTCGTCTTAATGATCAACTCTTCGTGTCCTGGGCTAACCCTCACAAGGGTAAGCCTGTTACTAAGCAATGGCTCTCCCACTGGATTGTGGAGGCAATTGCTTTGGCCTATACGAGTCAGAATTTGCAAGCACCTTCGGGTCTGCGGGCTCACTCGACTCGGGGCCTGGCTACATCCTGGGCTTTGTTCAAGGGTGTTTCCATCCAAGACATCTGTGCAGCGGTGAGCTGGTCCTCGCCGCTCACTTTTGTCCGCTTTTACAGGCTAGACGTCTCCGCTCCAAGCGTGGCCCGAGCAGTGCTGGGCACCTTGTTGAGTCGGGACTCTACCTGTTAAATTCTGGTTGATCGGTGATTTTCGAGATAAGCTCGTCTGGCAATAGGGGGCTACAATATCCCATAGTGAGACATCGAACGGAGTGTTATGAATGAGAACTATAGGTTACTTACGTAACCCCAGCCCTAAAGAGTAACATGAAGTGAGATGTCTCACCAGACGGCCCTCCTTGCTATGGTGAAGCGAGAAGAGGTGCTTATTTTGAATGACGCATGCGTTGTGGCGCAAGCTACTTATGGGGGTGATTTCCCCTGACGCTGACGTCAAGATCACTAGCCAATCAGGATTGGCGTAATGAGATTGATGCTTCTGTTTGCTCCGCGATGAGGCGCATCCCATAGTGAGACATCTCACTTCATGTTACTGAGACCTGTGGTTACGTAAGTAACCTATTGTTTTGGATAGTCTGGCGTGGTTCCATTCCATTTCAAAGAGCTGTTTGATACTCGGCGTAACCTTGTCGCACTGCCACTCCAACATCCAATCACAGAGCTTGAGGGCTAATCACGGGGTTTCTAAAGCAAGGCGGATGTTTTAGTCCTAAATGATAGCTGAGGATTCTGGGTAGTGTAGTGTATTCGGAAACTCTGTAGTGTCTAAACTCCGAAAAAACAATTTGTCTCTCCGAATCGAAGGTTAAAAACACAAAAGCATTGCACACAATTTAAACCCACCAATATTGTGTAATTAACAAGGATAAACTGATGTTTTTTAGTCGATGAGTAATGGAGATATCACTGTGTAATCATTTGACAGTGTGGGGAATACTTCCAGTTTTATTATGAAAACTTCGAGACCGGAAATACTGTTTTCACCCACGCTAACTTTACATGGAAGCTGCCCCATATACAGTACACGTTCTCCTGGCGAGACCTCAAATCATCTTCGTATATCTATCAAACTGTAGATCCTACACATCCACTGGACGTAGATTATAAAAGTACAATATACACTTCTCGCTAGAAATCTAATAAAAAAGCATTTTAATGGCCAAACTATTCCACAATTTAGGATTTTCCAGAGAGAGTTATTTGTGAATAAACGACCCTCCGGAGCGTTTGCAATCGACAGGAGCATGTTGTTTCATACACGATCACTAGAGGTGCTACACTTTAAAACGTGACTCTGGGTCGTATTTAGATGCTGAACAATCGACCTATATGGTCGTTTTTTGTAGGAGGACAGGCTGGTGTAAACCCAGAGATCAAAGGTTTCCATGGTGTCTGCTCTGATTGGATGATGTCACTCATGTGTGTGGCTCCAATCTGCCCGACAACACCATGACAACCATCTGCAGCACTGAGTCCCATAAGAATGCATTGAGGAGCATATCTGACAATTTTGCCACCTGTTCAAAAACTATGACTCCTATAAAAAAAAATTACCAGACCGTGAGCATCAGGGAACCCCAATGAACTAAAATATGTTTTTTTTTGGGTTTTTTGTGTAAAATGTGGAGATGGGAGCAGTTTGTCTAAAGTGTACTTCTCTCTGTTCTGAAGAAAGATCTGGAACAATTTAACATGGGAATCAATTTTCCAACCTAGGAGAGGTTTTCCTAGAATATAATAGAATAGTTTAATGTCATTATACATGTGCCATCAAAACAAAAACAAAACATCACAACATAAGACAACCAAATACACGCAGCATACATACTTAGGAATAAGGGATAAAGAATAAAGTGCAGTAATTATTTCCAGGAGTATAAAAATAAAATCTGTAATGTAATAAATAATAATAATAGTTACGTTTTTCATGAAAAAATATGTCTGAGGAGTGTAGGGTTTGGGAATTATGGCAAGTTTAAAACATTTTTGGGGGAGAATTGCAAGCACTGCTCCACTCTGTTTTGAGATCAAAGCACTCTAGACTTAAGGAGCTGCTCCATCCACTCTAATTTTAAAATCTGAAAAAAGCCTCTCTACCAAGCTCCAAACTAAGTTCAATATCTAAAAAAGTGTAAAAGATATCAAAAATCTGAATAAGAATTCAATAGCTGAAGGTCTTGTGATCATTTGAAAGTTGGAATGAAGTGTCTAGCTGAAATTATGTGGAAGGAGTAGCATTTGGCGCAAGGTGTAGGAAAACAGGATTTGAAGGCATCTCCCATTGACTTCAATGTTAAAAAAAGAGTTTAAAAAGCTGAATATTTCCAAACGTATGAAATATTTTGAAAAAGTTGAAAGTTTCCCATCAATTGCTGAAAAGGCTGAATAGTTTAATATTTGAATGGTTTCTGTAGCTGAAAATAAGCTGAAGTTATGGAGAGTCAAAGTATTGGCTCATCTCCCATTGACTTCAATGTTAGAAAAAGAGTTTAAAAAGCTGAATATTTCAAAAAGTATAACATATTTTTAAAAAGTTGAAGGTTTCCCATCGATTCATGAACAGGCTGAATAGTTTAATATTTGAATGGTTTCTGTAGCTGAAAATAAGCTGAAGTTATGGAGAGCCAAAGTATTGGCTGAAATAAGGGGAATAAAGATTTGAAGTACTATAGTGGAATGCTGTAAACAGCATTCGCACTAAGATAAGATAAGATAAGAGATAAGATAAGACTTTATTCATCCCGAAGGAAATTGTTGTGCCAGAGTAACAGTAACAGTAACAAAATACAACAAACACAATAAACACAGCAGAAAAAGAGCAATCAAACATCCACCGACAACATGAAACATAGAAACATAGATGGTCACACAATCAATGCAATCATTATTAGCAGTATTCAGTAGTTTTCAAGTAGTTAGTAGTGCAAAAATTAAAACGTAGTGGCAGTTACGTAATTGCACATTATCATAGCATTATTAATAATAATACTAATACTAATAATAATTAAAACTGCGGTCGCACTTGTGCGCGCAGTGATGAGCGGGCCCTCGCGTCCGTGCGCCTGTCGGGGAGGGTTGCTGGTCCCCCCCCTCAGTCCTCCGAGATGAGCCGTTTGTCATGTCTCTAAATTGTTTACCTGACTTTGCGTTCCTTTATTTCTGACCAGGAAATCTTAGGCATGTGCGCCAACTGTGTTAGGGTTAGGGTTAGGGTTAACCCTAACCCTATATGCCGACAGTGAAGAATAAACATATTTATAACTAGTTTAGCTAGCTCCAGAGGTAGATGGAATAGCTAAGTGTGTTTGGTCTAACTGTTAGTGTGTGTTTTGCTCAGCTCCGCAGTCCGTCACAGCAAACATTTAAATGTAAACCTAAGACGCAAAGAAGTCCAAGATAACAGATAAATATAAACAACCATAATGTAGATTCAATGATATGAGAGAAGTTGTAGATTAAGTGTAGACAGTATTTAAAAAAAGACAATGTTAACAGCAATGTAATAAGTATATACAGTATTATGCAAAATGACAAGTACTACATGGCACACAGATGTAATTTTTTAATTATAAGTAAAAGTATGTAAGGCTGAAGTGACAGCAGTGATGAGCATTTAGATTAATGACGGGCATATTTATCGACTGAACATGCTCATTTTCTACAGTAATGTGTCTGACCCTCCACTGATGCTGTATACTAAGTTTGGCGTTGAAAAAGAAAACATGGAAATTTAAGGTAATATTTCACTGTTTTTAACATTATGGTAATTTAAAAAAAATAAAGAAGTTGGAGCTTTGGGGTTCCTGGACATAATATGTAGAGTAGGTCCACCCGAATAAGTGGGCAAAATTTCAGGTCATTCGGAGTTACGGTGCCACTTTGTAAAGGTTTCCAAAAATGGAAATGTAGTAGTTTGGTTGAATTTGTGACATGTAAATCGTCAACAATGGTGTATTCGCTGTTAGCTTACGACCTCCACGAGTAATTTTTCAAAAATGTGCTCCTCAATTAAGTATTATATTGGATAGGGGCTGAACTTGTCCTGCATTGGAATTTTTCCGATCATTCCCCTAGGAGGAGTTCGCAAGAACGTGCGTAAAATGGCTGAAAAACGCACATTGTTCAAAATGGTGGACTTTCTGGGGGGGCGGGGCTAATGGAAGACAATTTGAAATATGTGTGCAATCATAATAGCAATACGTATACAGCGTTTCGTGAATATCGGAATTACTATATCCGAGTAGTTTGGAGTAATTTGCGACATGTAAATCGTCAAAAATGGTGTATTCGCTGTTAGCTTACGACCTCCACGAGTAATTTTTCAAAAATGTGCTCCTCAATTAAGTATCATATGGGATAGGGGCTAAACCTGTCCTGCATTGGAATTTTTCCGATCATTCCCCTAGGAGGAGTTCGCAAGAACGTGCGTAAAATGGCTGAAAAACGCACATATTTCAAAATGGCCGACTTTTTGGGGGGCGGAGCTAATGAAAGGCAATTTGAAATATGTGTGCAATCATAATAGCAATATGTATACAGCGTCTCGTGAATATCGGAATAACTATATCCGAGTAGTTTAGAGTAATTTGCGACATGTAAATCGTCAACAATGGTGTATTCGCTGTTAGCTTACGACCTCCACGAGTAATTTTTCAAAAATGTGCTCCTCAATTAAGTATCATATGGGTTAGGGGCTAAACCTGTCCTGCATTGGAATTTTTCCGATCATTCCCCTAGGAGGAGTTCGCAAGAACGTGCGTAAAATGGCTGAAAAACGCACATATTTCAAAATGGCTGACTTTTTGGGGGGCGGGGCTAATGGAATGTATTTACAAATATATCCGCAATTCCATGAGAAATGTCTGTGCCAAAATTCGTGAAGTTTTGAGAAACTATATGTGACTACCACACAATAGGGGGCACTAGTGAGCAGTTTTTTTGAAAATGTACGTTTTTTTTTTACATTTTCGAAAAAGTCCTGGGCTCTGACGTGTGTCCCAAGTTTTGCGTCCGAAGTTCATTTTATGCTATCGCAATTTAAAAATAATGTATAGGCCACGCCCACATTCTGAATTTGTTGCGACACTTTGAATCTAAGTTCGTAGTCTCCCCGAGAGTATGTGTAAACAAAAAACAAAAAGATTAGTCCATCCGCTCTTGAGTTATAAATTGGTGGTGTTTTTGGCGCCCCCTATAGTCCAAAATGAAAATACTTTGGTGTGCCTATTCCCCAAGACAGATTTAACGTTTCCACCAAAATCTGTGATGTTTGGATACATTGTTAATGAATTAGGAGCATTTCTTTCTAAGTCCCGCCTTTTTGCGAGTACGTTTTAATTCATGGCGGAAATATTTATCATTTGAACATGCTCATCTCCTAGGGTAATGTCTATAACCCTCCGGCGATGCTGTATACGAAGTTTGGTGTTGATAAATAAGAAATTGAAATGTAAGTGAATATTTAAGTGTTTTTAAAATTATGCTAATTTAAAAAAAATTAAAGTAGGCGGAGCTAAGGAATCCAATTGGATTATTTGTAGAGCAGGTCCACCCGGATATGTTTGCAAAATATTAGGTCATTCGGAGTTACGGTGGGACTTTGTGAATTTTTCCAAAATGGAATTGAAATAGGTGGCGCTAGCGAGCAGGTTGGACAATTTGAACCCATTGACTCCAGAATATTGTATTTTTCACCAGTCCTGGCGTCCGTGCAAAATTATACAACTTTTTCAGCTTCCTAAAGGCCTCAAAAACAGGAAACGCTGGCAGAAAAATAATAGGAATAATTTCACGAATAATTAAAACTGCGGTCGCACTTGTGCGCGCAGTGATGAGCGGGCCCTCGCGTCCGTGCGCCTGTCGGGAGGGTTGCTGGTCCCCCCCCTCAGTCCTCCGAGATGAGCCGTTTGTCATGTCTCTAAATTGTTTACCTGACTTTGCGTTCCTTTGTTTCTGACCAGGAAATCTTAGGCATGTGCGCCAACTGCGTTGGTACCATTTTTCCTGCATCAACCAGGTAGCGATATGCCGACAGTGAAGAATAAACATATTCATAACTAGTTTAGCTAGTTCTAGAGGTAGATGGAATAGCTAAGTGTGTTTGGTCTAACTCTTAGTGTGTGTTTTGCTCAGCTCCGCAGTCCGTCACAGCAACAATTAAAATGTAAACCTAAGACGCAAAGAAGTGCAAGATAACAGATAAATATATAACAACCACAATGTAGATTCAATAATATGAGAGAAGTTGTAGATTAAGTGTAGACAGTATTTCAAATAAAGACAATGCAATGTAATAAGTATATACAGTATATGCAAAATGACAAGTACTATATGGCACAGATGTAATGTTTTAATTATAAGTAAAAGTATGTAAGGCTGAAGTGACAGCAGTGATGAGCTCTACACGTCTACACTCATGCGTCTGTACTGCAGTCAGTGGAGGTTTGGGTGGATGATGTTCCTGAGCGCTGTTCAGGCTTGCTTTATCCAGCACCTCAGGTGGCAGCTCTGCCCTTCTGATTTGCCGTGCACTTTTCAAAGTAAGGGTCGTTCCCCAGCAGATCCATTTCTCCAGAATTGTGGTAATCACAGAGAAAACAAGAGATCATAATAAAGACATGGTTGCTAAAGCATGATTGAACAATGTAACTGTAAGCCTTATAGACAGAGAAAGTGTTTGTGTGGGGGAGGGGGGGTGTGTTTATTTGTAGGCTTTAGGAGATTTTTCATGAAACCATATGGTGCTTCACTTAATAAATACAAGGGCTGTAGCCTAATATTTATATTTATTATATGCTTTAGGAGCTGTTTGTGTTTGTTGTAGAACGTGTAGGTGTGTGTTGTAGAACGTGTAGGTGCGTCTGTGTGTTTGTGAGCGTTGATGTGCGAGGCAGACAGGCAGGTTTCAGTAGCTTATCTGACATATAAATGGTCCAAAAAGGTATATTCTCCGTTAGCTTACGAGGTCCTCGATTCAGCTAGCAACTAATTTCCTCACAATTTAGCATCACATTGGATATGGGCAGAATTTGTGCTGGATTGGAATTTTTTGGAACATTTCCCTAGGAGGACTTTGCTCAAATGTGCTTAAAATGCATGAGAAACGCACATGTTTCAAAATGGCTGACTTTCTGGGGGGGCGGGGCTAATAAAGCCAATTTGAAATATGTGTGCAATCATAATAGCAATATGTATACAGCGTTTCGTGAATATCAGAATAACTATTTTCGAGTAGTTTGGAGTAATTTGCGACATGTAAATGGTCAAAAATGGTGTATTCGCTGTTAGCTTACGACCTCCACGAGTAATTTTTCAAAAATGTGCTCCTCAATTAAGTATCATATGGGATAGGGGCTAAACCTGTCCTGCATTGGAATTTTTCCGATCATTCCCCTAGGAGGAGTTCGCAAGAACGTGTGTAAAATGGCTGAAAAATGCACATTTTTTAAAATGGCCGACTTTCTGGGGGGCGGAGCTAATGGAAGGCAATTTGAAATATGTGTGCAATCATAATAGCAATATGTATACAGCGTTTCGTGAATATCGGAATAACTATATCCGAGTAGTTTAGAGTAATTTGCGACATGTAAATCGTCAAAAATGGTGTATTCGCTGTTAGCTTACGACCTCCACGAGTAATTTTTCAAAAATGTGCTCCTCGTTTAAGTATCATATGGGATAGGGGCTAAACCTGTCCTGCATTGGAATTTTTCCGATCATTCCCCTAGGAGGAGTTCGCAAGAACGTGCGTAAAATGGCTGAAAAACGCACATATTTCAAAATGGCCAACTTTTTGGGGGGCGGGGCTAATGAAATGTATGTACAAATATATCTGCAATTCTATGAGGAATGTTTGTGCCAAAATTCCTGAAGTTCTGAGAAACTATATGTGACTACCACACAATAGGGGGCGCTAGTAAGCAGCGTTTTTGAAAATTTACGTTTTTTTTATACATTCTCGAAAAAGTGCTGGGCTCTGACGTGTGTCCCAAGTTTTGCGTCCGAAGCTCATTTTATGCTATCGCAATTTAAGAAAAATGTATATGAAATTTAAAAAAAATGTATAGGCCACGCCCACATATGGCATTTGTTGTGACACTTCAATGCTCAGTTCCTAGTCACCCCGAGAGTATGTGTAAAAAAAAAAAAAAAAGATAGTCCATCCGCTCTTGAGTTATACATTGGCGGTGTTTTTGGCGCCCCCTATAGTCCAAAATGAGAATACTTTGTTGTGCCTATTTCCCAAGACAGATTCAACGTTCCCACCAAGATCTGTGATGTTTGGATACATTGTTGATGAATTATGAGCATTTCTTTCTAAGCCCCGCCTTTTTTGCTCGTTAAGTGAGTACGTTTTAATTCATGGCGGAAATATTTATCGTTTTGAACATGCTCATCTCCTAGGGTAATGTGTCTGACCCTACGGTGATACTGTATACTGAGTTTGGTGTTGAAAAACCAAAATTTGAAATTTAAGTGAATATTTAACTGTTTTTAAAATTATGCTAATTAAAAAATAAATAAAGTAGGCGGAGCTTAGGGTTATATTGTGATTATATCTAGAGCAGGTCCACCCGGATATGTTTGCAAAATATCAGGTCATTCGGAGTTACGGTGCGACTTTGGGAATTTTTTGCAAATCTTTTTTTTGATAGGTGGCGCTAGTGAGCAAGTTGGACAATTTGAATCCATTGACTCCAGAATAAGGTAGTTTTCACCAGGTCTGGCGTCCGTGCAAAATTTATACAACTTTTCAAGCCGTCCTAAAGGCCTCAAAACAGGAAACGCCAGCAGAAAAAAATCAATAATTAAAACTGCGGCGCAACTTGTGCGCGCAGTGATGAGCGGGCCCTCGCGTCCGTGCGCCTGTCGGGGAGGGTTGCTGGTCCCCCCCCTCAGTCCTCCGAGATGAGCCGTTTTGTCATGTCTCTAAATTGTTTACTGACTTTGCGTTCCTTATTTCTGACCCAGGAAATCTTAGGCATGTGCGCCAACTGTGTTAGGGTTAGGGTTAGGGTTAACCTAACCCTATATGCCGACAGTGAAGAATAAACATATTTATAACTAGTTAGCTAGCTCCAGAGGTAGATGGAATAGCTAAGGTGTTTGGTCTAACTGTTAGTGTGTGTTTTTGCTCAGCTCCGCAGTCGTCACAGCAAACATTTAAATGTAAACCTAAGACGCAAAGAAGTCCAAAGATAACAGATAAATATAAACAACCATAATGTAGATTCAATGATTATGAGAGAAGTTTGTAGATAAGTGTAGACAGTATTTAAAAAAAGACAATGTTAACAGCAATGTAATAAGTATATACAGTATTATGCAAAATGACAAGTACTACATGGCACACAGATGTAATTTTTTAATTATAAGTAAAAGTATGTAAGGCTGAAGTGACAGCAGTGATGAGCATTTAGATTAATGACGGGCATATTTATGGACTGAACATGCTCATTTTCTACAGTAATGTGTCTGACCCATCCACTGATGCTGTATACTAAGTTGTGGCGTTGAAAAAGAAAAACATGGAAATTTAAGGTAATATTTCACTGTTTTTAACATTATGGTAATTTAAAAAAAATCAAGAAGTTGGAGCTTTGGGGTTCCGGACATAATATGTAGAGTAGGGTCCACCCGAATAAGTGGGCAAAATTTCAGGTCATTCGGAGTTACGGTGCCACTTTGTAAAGGTTTCCAAAAATGGAAATGTAGTAGTTTGGTTGAATTTGTGACATGTAAATCGTCAACAATGGTGTATTCGCTGTTAGCTTACGACCTCCACGAGTAATTTTTCAAAAATGTGCTCCTCAATTAAGTATCATATTGGATAGGGGCTGAACCTGTCCTGCATTGGAATTTTTCCGATCATTCCCCTAGGAGGAGTTTGCAAGAACGTGCGTAAAATGGCTGAAAAACGCACATTTTTCAAAATGGCCGACTTTCTGGGGGGCGGGGCTAATGGAAGGCAATTTGAAATATGTGTGCAATCATAATAGCAATATGTATACAGCGTTTCGTAAATATCGGAATAACTATATCCGAGTGGTTTGGAGTAATTTGCGACATGTAAATCGTCAAAAATGGTGTATTCGCTGTTAGCTTACGACCTCCACGAGTAATTTTTCAAAAATGTGCTCCTCAATTAAGTATCGTATGGGATAGGGGCTAAACCTGTCCTGCATTGGAATTTTTCCGATCATTCCCCTAGGAGGAGTTCGCAAGAACGTGCGTAAAATGGCTGAAAAACGCACATTTTTCAAAATGGCCGACTTTCTGGGGGGCGGAGCTAATGAAAGGCAATTTGAAATATGTGTGCAATCATAATAGCAATATGTATACAGCGTCTCGTGAATATCGGAATAACTATATCCGAGTAGTTTAGAGTAATTTGCGACATGTAAATCGTCAACAATGGTGTATTCGCTGTTAGCTTACGACCTCCACGAGTAATTTTTCAAAAATGTGCTCCTCAATTAAGTATCATATGGGTTAGGGGCTAAACCTGTCCTGCATTGGAATTTTTCCGATCATTCCCCTAGGAGGAGTTCGCAAGAACGTGCGTAAAATGGCTGAAAAACGCACATATTTCAAAATGGCCGACTTTTTGTGGGGCGGGGCTAATGGAATGTATTTACAAATATATCCGCAATTCCATGAGAAATGTCTGTGCCAAAATTCGTGAAGTTTTGAGAAACTATATGTGACTACCACACAATAGGGGGCGCTAGTGAGCAGTTTTTTTGAAAATGTACGTTTTTTTTTTACATTCTTCAAAAGGTCGCGGGCTGTGACGCGTGTCCCAAGTTTTGCGTACCGAAACACATTTTAGCACATCGTCATAAAAAAAAAAGTACAGGCCACGCCCACAATTGTCATTCGTTGTGAGACTTTAAATATAAGTAAATACTCATCCCTAGAGCATGTCTAAAAAAAAAAAAAAAGATTTCGTCCATCGGTTCATGAGTTATACATTTGTCATGTTTTTGGCGCCCCCTATAGTCCAAAATGGAAATCACTTTGGGTGCCTATTCCCCAATACAGACTGAACCTTACCAACAAAATGTGTGTTTTTTTGGTACATTGTTGATGAATTATGAGCATTTCTTTCTAAGCCCCGCCTTTTTGCGAGTACGTTTTAATTCATGTTGGAAATATTTATCGTTTGAACATGCTCATCTCCTAGGGTAATGTGTCTGACCCTCCGGTGATACTGTATACTGAGTTTGGTGTTGAAAAACCAACATTTGAAATTTAAGTGAATATTTAACTGTTTTGTAAATTATGCTAATTTAAAAAAAAATAAAGCTGTTCGATGGCTACTGCCATATTTACAAAATTTGCCTCTGAACCTTGACAAGTGCATGTTTCAGGATTATCAATTAATGTAATGTAATGTTATCAATTAACAACAGGAGGGGTCACAAACATAAGACCAGCTGTTAAATAAATCTCTTCTGACCTTAGCTGGCATGTGGGTATATATATTAATGCTGCCCATTATGGGCATAAGCAATTTTCACCCATTTATTAATTATATGTTTTAAATTTGAGTGTTTCCTATCCCCTAAACCTCCAGGGATGTACACAGTTTAATACTGGCAACTTCTTATTATGGAAAATATGAAAACGTCTCCCAGTAGAGACGTGCCATAGATAGAGAACATGTTGCGAGTTCCTGCTCAAACCACCCTGCCCACCACCACGGGGAAGCTGTTGAGTATGGAGGAAATAGGTAACAGCAAAAACATCCCTATAGTCCAATTTTAATAAAATGTAACTTTGCTTAAGTCATAAAAAACAAAGACAACTGAGTGAATCTCAAGTACATGGTGGTTGGTTAAACAAATGTCTGAAGGAGCCTTTGCCCTTAAGAATAAAAAAATGGACCCAATCCTTTAACAACGTGATTAAGTATGTACCATCTTACTTAAATTAGCCTATTTCTTTAAAAAAGTATTGTATTGTATTAAATTGAACCAATTATAATCATTTCCACAGTGTATGGGTCTAAATCATCCATCATTCATGAATGTAGGTAGGTAGGTGTCCATTTTTAAAAATGTATTTGCTTCTACTTGCTTGCGGCATGTACATTGTTGCTTGATTTCCTGCTACCGGAGGCACACTGCCAGCTATGTCGGTTGGTTTAGAAATGACGTCAAACGCACTGATGGCTTGAAGGCATTCAGTAGAGAAAGAAAAAAAGAAAATAAATTCACAAATGATCAAATAAAATGTTGAAAAACACCACTGTAAACTATTAAAAAGTTCATTTTATCAAAGAAACATGCATATATTCTGAAGAACTGCCATTCTCTCTATATATTTAACCTAAACAGGACAAGCAGTTAAAGGTGGGGTATGTAATTTTGGAGAAACCAGCTCGAGTCCGCTAGAATTTGAAAGTACACAACCGGAAAAAATCTGAAAAAATCTGCCTCTTCCTACAGAGGAAGAGGTCGAGATCTCGCAAAGGTTTTGCGATATCTCGCAAAACATTTTTTTTTGTTCAACATTTTCTTGTTTTCTTCTCCATGTCCCCTAGGGGGCTCCGTACTATCGGGATGTTAAGAGCATTCCATGGAATATGACAAAAAGTGTTTCTGAAATAAATTACATACCCCACCTTTAACTTTTAGACCTGAATATGAATCATTTGGATGAATCCTAGTCAATACATTTGTGAATATACAGTGTTTGAATTGAATATGAATGTATATATAGTAATAGATGTTGGGGAAATATATTCCAAGGTCCATAACTTTGACCCAGTTTATCAGTTTGTACTGACCTCACTGAGCACAGGCACCTGTAGCCTTGGCTGCTGTGCTCTCAGTGTTTTGTCTCCCTGTTCCTGCCTGCTGGCATCAGCTGATAGAGTTGTTATGATTTTATCTTGTTATGCACAATGTTGATTATTCTCTAAAGTTCTAAATCAGGCAACACATGAGTTATGATGCCATGATACTTACCTCAACATGTTCCTGTTTGTGTATCCACCTTACCTTACTAGACTGCGGACATGGGGCTCAGACCTACTGTGTGAGGCTGATGACTTATCTTCCTGGAAAAACCCTTGCAGAATCTCCAGGCACTATGCAAGATCTTTATCATGTGGGCAGGTTAATTGCTTTAATGGACAAGACATTGCAAAAAGTAAGAGGAAAAGTAAAACTTGTATCTTTCCACATATTTCCAATACACATCCAGCTGTTCTAAAGGTGTTGTATTTTATGTGTCTTCAAGTTTTGTCTGCTAAAGACCGAATTATATTGTTAGTATAGTTGATGTATAGCTATAGTACACATATTGGCTAACACGCTAGCTATGTCCACTTAAAATGTCCGTCAGACTGATCAAAAGGTTTTGATTAAAAAAAGCATACAAAATGATTTACTACTTTTTATGTACTTTTATTCATGTACCTGTGTTATTCAGTTATTTATTTTTTGCTTTTAAATTAGTGTTTTAAAAGGGCATTTTATAATATGTTTCTGCTGCACTATTTCTTAATGCTCTTAATGTTTTCATTTTTGTAAAGCACTTTGAATTGCCTTGTGTTACTATTGAAACCATTGCCATTTTTCTCCAAGCTGGAATCTCCAAACCTGGATGTCTTACACAATAAGTGTGATGAAGAATGGAGTTTATCCAACATCCATCGCATAGAGCGCTGCCTGTCAGTGATGGATGGAGATCCCCTGCAGGAAGTGATCAAAGCAGTCATCGAACAGTTTAAATCACACGTACAGCCCAAAATCAGCTCTTTCCAAAAAGGTAATACATGTTCTACTGTGTTATGTTCTGTATTCCTATGGTTAAGTATTTCACTCTGTTCAAGATTCTGCTTGTTTGGTTAAATTATTATCCTGTAATTGTTAACAATAATAATAATAATTCCTTACATTTATTATAGAGCTTTGTCAATGACTCAAAGCGCTTTTACATATACACACATTACACATATATCATATATGCAATGGTCAGATACTGTGGACAATACTTACGGGAGCAAGTTCAGGTGAAGTGTCTTGCCCAAGGACACACCGGCTTTACAGACGCAGCAGCGGCGGGTTTCACCCCTTGATCTGATGATCATTGCACAGCGCACTGCGCCACACCATCCATCTTCATGCCTCGAGGTCATCGAGGCGCTTTTAAAAGTACACATTTGTATTATACATGTACTGTGGACAATACCCACAGGAGCAAATCCGGGTGAAGTGTCTTGCCCAAGGACACAACGGCCTGACGCAGTGGTGGCAGGAGCGGGTTTCGAACTGGAGTTCCCCAGCACTCCCCCTTGATCTGATGATCGGATGCACAGACCACTGCGCCACCCGTCCAACAGGGTGCATGCTAATTCAGTCGAGAATGCTAAAGAATGATATTTGACAATTCCACAATGACAATGCTAGAAGCGGTGTGGCCAGGGAGCCACAACAACGTGCAGTCTATGGTCCATGTGCAATTTATATTTTGTCACCATTTCACCATTGAGTATTACTGTCCCTCTATTGGTCCACAACATTTGTTCGTAGTGAAATATCTCCACAACTCCTCGACAGGGTTAGGTCATATTTTCAACAGATCCCCAAAGGATGAGTCCTTCTGTCTCGGGTCTCCTGACCTCCTCTTTTATCTCTAGCAACACCAGAAAGTTAAAATGTGCAGTTGTGATTGAAATTGCTCAGCCATTGGTCCAATTACCATGCAATTTGTTTCACACAATTATGTCTATAAGGGTGGCCAATTTCTCTTCCAATGCTCCTAAAGTCGAATTGATCAGAGCAAATTCAAAAGAGATAAACAGAGCCATTACCTCTATACACTATGGTAACAGATATCAATTTCTTGTTTCCCTCTATGAAAAAGGTGCATTTGTTTAAATGAGTGTACCATTCCTCCACAACAGTACATTCAATGACACAAAGTGTATTCTATTTTTTCATAGGAATAATACATGGAGACACAAACGACACAAACATCATTGTGACACCTGTAGGAAACGGTCGTCATGAAGTGTCAGGCGTGCTGGACTTTTCTTTCCTCATGAATGATTGCTATGTATTTGAACTGGCAATAACAATTGCGTACATGATGCTGGAGAACCCCAGTCCATTGGATGTAGGTGGAGCAATACTTACAGGTTGGGAGAGCATCATGGTACTCAATGAAGATGAAAGGGAATGCCTCTACCTGCTGGTGCTCGTTCGGTTGTGCCAGTCTCTGGTTTATGGCCGGTACAATTTAAAAAAATACCCAGACAACAAGAACTATCTCCTGGTTACAGCCAAAAATGGGACTCGGATTCTTACTAAACTGTGGGATATGGGAAAGAAAGAAGTAGAAAGAAAATGGTTGACAGATGCCAGCACATTCTCAGTCAATGAATAAGGACATGTTGTCAATGGAGGAGGATAAGAATATAGATTTGCTGTAGGATAGAGATTTTCAATGAGAAATAATGAATTTTGACTTTTCCGAGTTTTTGAAATACATTTTTGATTTGGAATTGAATCATATTTCCCAGTTTCTACTGCTTTTTGCTTCTATTTTCTCAAAAGGCACGGCGTAATAGCAATATGGACTTATTCATCATTAGGAACCATTAACCGTGCTTTAATGAAGGGACAATGGGTGTAACCCCCTCGTTTATTTACAGTAGTCTGTTGGCGCCCCTTTATCTGTGGAATTTTTTCTTTTCAGTTTTTGCCAACGTTGAAGTGTTATTTGTGTGTTAATTGTTTGATCATGTGTCAGTATTTTAAACTCTCTATCACGTTTAGGATACCTTTACTTGCTGGACTGATTATCTGTCTAGAACTGTGCCCCAATTCAAGTATACTTTTACTTTCTCTCTGCCTTCTGAAGTGTGATCTTGGGTCTTCTGCTTGCTGGTATCAAGTGTGCGTAAAAATAACAGGAGGAGACTAAAAAGTAAAACGGCTGTCTCTAGTGACTTAAATAAACCTAACTTCACTGGCTCTTAATTCTTATATCTTAAATAAAATCCTAGTAGCATAATACTTTTTTTTTGTTTGTCTGGACAAGTAATTGTTTCCCCCAAAATGTAAATAAAATGTATGCACTTTTACTTTTCAAGCAGGAATTTGGTATTCATTGTAATGGTGCTAGTGATAAAAAAGCAATACAAATGTACTTTGGATGTTCAGAAAGCTGTACTGCTAAAAAAGAAAGCAATGAACACTAGATGGAGACATCCTACCATTTATCCCACATCCTTTTTATTCCCGTATGAGTTTTTCACGTTTAGGCTTAAACATGTTTTAATCTTAATTTGAGACAATTTCAATGATTTTCTTGACACTGCTGAGGAGTATAGAGAAACCACATTATCTTGTGTTGTCAAGATTATGAACTAATGCTCACCTCTCCAAAAGTGTGAAAATATTCCTAGAATATTTGTATCTCTAAGTGAATGGTTGACAGAGTTATAGCAGTACACATTTTATTTGACAAAATCATGAAGGAATAAAAGCAGAAACCATGGTTCATGAGACAAGTTAGATACCAGTCCCATCACTATTAGTAAACCAAATGTTGTAGAGAGTGAGTCATTGTAACTGTATTTTACCTTCAAAATGGAAAAAGTGCAAACAGCTCCAAGAGCCTTCTATGAACACAAACACACAACCACACACACAGACCTTGTCTACCTTTCTACATTTTAACCTCCCACCTCAATAACACCATCTGCCCTCTGCCCCCGCTGCAGCTCGCGACATGTACCTCCAGTCATACAGAAAAAGTCCCAGTGTGCATGTGTGAATGTCTGCCTGTGTTCACGTTTGTTCTCCGTCTGTTTCACTGTAGTTCCCCGGCATCCAGGCAGAACGAGCCCAGAGAGGCTGGAACCTTTGCACTGTTTTCTTATACTATAAAACACAGTCTCTCCCCTCTCTCTGTCTCTCCTGCCTTTACTCTTTTTGTCTTTGTAATACTTTAAATCCATGTTCCACAAATTATAGCTGAAATAGAAATGGCAGCACTCAAAGGACTCAGCTTAATACACTAACCCCACTTATCATAGCCATTAATCCTCTTGGCATTTTAAAACAGCGCTCTGGGTTTGTACAGCACCTTTTTTTTGGAAAATACAGAAGATCATTTTATTTAAATTCACCCTCCAAAGAACACCAATCTGCAAGCTTTTAAAGTCAGAATTAGTTGTTTATAAAACGGGCTGCACCCTTGACGGGCCTTGTGAATGAATGTATTTTTATTTATATTTATTATAGTATGATATGTTAATATTTTGACAGCACTTTTCAAAGAAAGGTCAACAAAGAAAACCAAGGCAACAGCTGCACATCATAATCTCCTAGTGTAAGAAAGCAATTCATAAAGGTTATAAAATGCAATCTCTGCAGCGATATGCAGTATGTCCAAAATGTTAAACCTCTACTTCATTATTTGTGGCTTAACTAAGGTTTAGAACATCATATAAATGCTTAAAATGTAATCAAATAGCGAAGTCCTCCATTAAGAAAAATATTTTTAATTAGAAAGGTACATTTTTGTAATGTTAACGATTAATTGCAAGGGCCCTGAAGGCACTGTTATGGATATCATATTGAATGTTTTTAAATCATAATTATATGACTAAATTACATTTAAATTACACTTTTTTTTCAGTCATCCCTACAGTACAAACATTTATGCAACTGAAAAAAACACAGCATTTTTAGGGATTTTGCAGATGATACGACTATTTTTACCTCCCTCTCAAACACCGTGGGAGTTTGATCTCCACTTGCCAATCACAAGCCTGCTTTTACAACAACTAGCTCAGTGTTCCTGGTTTCCATTCTAATATATTTCTGTGACTCCTTAGGGTCATTTGTCAGATGTTTTTGGACTTTTCGACCATGGATGTTTCCAAGCATTACTGGAGTGAAGACATCTGGACTCCACAGTTTTAAGAGAGCAGTGTATTGCTAATATAGATTATATGCGTGGCTTACACTGCATATACTATACACACTGTTCCTCATGTCAATGTCCCTTCTGACTAATACAATACTAACCTGCATTAGATTCCAGCTCATCACCTGCCATTCCTTAGTCTTTCTTGTAGCTGTGATCACCTTTACTGTGGTATGCAGCTGAATTCATGATTGAGTTTTTCTCATTTAAAGTTTTTTGTCTCTGTTGTTGAAAAAGCATGACATATTTGATTGCAGCTCAAAAATCCTAAGGACACTTAACAGAAATTGCTCAAAGATTATTTTACTACTGCTAATGTATACGTCAAAACATACATAAACAATGCGCCAAATACACTTAAAATCCTTAGGTAAATCCAAATTCTACATTTTTGATTTGTTTTAATTGAAAACAACCGTTAGTCTCCGTCTTTAAAACACATTACACACACAGCTTTTTGCCATCTTGCCAGGCTTTGGCAGCTGCCAAGCCGACCTGTTAGGACTAATTCACTTCATGGATTCCTGACAGAGTCTCGTGTAATGCATATTAGCTTTATGCCCAGACGATCTATAGTGGCCAAGATGTCAGGATTTGATACAAAGCTAATGGGTTTCTTTCTCTGTGTTAACAAAGATGTTTCTCATCTGTTATGTTAATTGACATCTTGGCAAGGTCCTGAACTAACTGGTTTTACACAAAAAACGTGTGTCCATTACTTAATTATGTAGCCCTTTGTGCATGCACTTAACTAACATTTATTGAAAGGCTTAATCTTCACAGTTTTGAAAAAATGCAATTGTAGTGCCGTGACTGTTTTCAAAAGAAGGCATACTTAATGTATAAAGTCACCTCTACATTGTGACAACTTTCTAACAGAGGCAAAATTACAGCAGTTTCCAGCCAATAAAAACAAAAGGGATGCTCCTCACAATTGGGAGTAAAGCTGAGGAAGAGACACAGGCCTCAATTAGTAAGCTGTTGTGGTAGCTCGGTGACTTCCACAGTCTTATCAGAGTGTTTCAGAGCTGCTGGGCTTAACAGACGGCTGCTGGTCTCCTCAGTGTGCTACCATGAACTATTCGCCATCAGAACCCACATAACTCAGCAATTGGGGAGCAAAAGAAAGCCATTAGGGTGAATTCATTAAAACTTTCGCACATTATCACATGACGGTTTCTGATGGACGTCTTTACATTCTCTCTAACAATTGTCATGGCGGCATATCTGCACTGAACAGGTGGAAAGCACAGTGGCCTCTCAGAGCTCCAACATTAGGGAGGCTCTTAGAGAGGGGTGGCTAATCGATTGGACAGACTGGATTTACTGAGATGAGTGAGTCACAGGGTGACTACGGAGGCGAAGTAGAAACTGTGTTTTTTTATATTGGGGGGGTGTCTTATTCCACTGAGAGACTGACTACCTGAATTATCGAAACAAGAGACGTTTTGAAGTGTAGTTCATGTTTGCGTGAGTAAGAAATACAGAGGTTTTGTTATAAAATATGAACAACAGATGCCTTTTTAACTGTTTAAATATTCTGCAGATGATTTTGATTGATTATTTGAGTGACTTTGAAATGTATCTTTGATGCAATTAGACCACAAATAAGGTGGAATTTATGTGTTATAGCAAATAGATGGCAGTATAAAATCTAATGTCACAACAGGGTTACTGGAGCTTGCCAACCAACATTGGAAATGCAAAGTTTAAAAATAATTCAGGGTTTCTTAACAAATCCTACATTTGACCATTTAACACTGTCTTTTCTGTCACGTCTTACCATGACAAAGGTTATAAGAAATCTGTCTCCAGCACAAAACAATTGACTTAGTAAGCATCATCAACAGGAATGTACAATGAAAAGAATATTTTCTTTGCAATAATATAAATAAGATTTGTGTAATTTCCTCAACTTTTCCTGTCCTGTGATTCACATTTTTGACACTGTCTGACTTGATGAAGTTGTTAACCTGCTCCACCCACACAGCAAATGTATAGTTGAACTCAGAGTATACAAAGTCTGGCACTTAAAGACAGTTTCAAACACCCCCTCATGCCCCACAGCCATATAGTGGACACATAACTCTTCAGTCAACTCTATCTCATTAAAAATGCAACTTTTATAGCATTACTGGAAGATTTGTGGTATTCCAAACATGTTGCAGAAATACAAACTTTTAGAAATATTTTGAGATAACATTATTGACCAAGAGAATAACCATTGACAATTTGCACTTTTATTATTTAGTAGTTTTTGCTTGAAAGAAGTGGAGGGAAAACTGTCCACATTGTGTTAGCTCTTTGCCTTTTACTGTCTTCCTTTTTAGTTATTTGGTCAGAGATGTTGCAAAGGTTGAGTTAAAGCAAACTGTTCTAAATACAGATACACATATAAGAAACTACTTCAATTTCCCTCCAAGCACTACAAATGTCTCCCTCTTTCTGACGCTGACATTATGCACAGCACAGCTCAAGTTGACATCTTCAACGCAGTGCCACGGGCAGTGACCCAAAACCTGACACTTGAAAATGCGAAGAAAATGTGAGACTGGAAGAGACACACGTCTGCTGCAAACAAGGGCAAAAGAAGGGCGGAAGAGAGAAAAAACTTGGAGAGTGAAAGATGGATGTACCATCCTGTACCGTCCAGAATTTCAGATCATTAACCGACTTGTCTCTGGCGGTTTTAGCCAGACTACTTAGGAGGAGAGAGGCCTCTTCAACTCGCTACATTTCTGCTCATACTGACATCCTGAGGGGGGGGAGAGCATCCCATGCATTTGCAGAGTTTTACTGCAGGTCACAGGGAGCTGATTTACATTGTGATGCTTTTTTGTACATAACAGCTCAAATGTTTAAAAACACATTTGGAATACCTAGGTTAAATTAAAGCATCTATTCTGCACTGTCACAAGTATGTTGTGAAAGTTTACTTGAGGAAAAGTGTTATCTATGAGTTTTGAATAGAAGTACAAGTGTAACAACAATGTGAACAATAATTTTGGGTGCAACAGTCGACTACAACTAGTTGCATTTTAGAGACCAATCAGTAATTGGTAACCAAAGTTCTCAAAATAAGTAGATTTAAAGTTCTTTCTGAAATGAGTGTACAGTTGAATACAATGAAATTACCTCTTAATTACTTGAATTGATTTTCTAAGCTACTTGACACCAGTGCTTCCCCAGTATCCCATGTTTCCATCAGGCGCGAGGTACTTCCAGTGAAAGTTTGAGAATGTGTGCAAGCCTGCAGGCTAATTATACAGTACATGTAATGAGGAAATTGAGTGACATTGTTAGTATTTGTTGCTCAGATTAATTTGTGAATGAACACCAGCTCTACTATGTCGATGTTGCAACAGCTGTTTGTCTATCGCTTACTTTTCCTCGAGCCATTCCGCTTTTTTGTAAAACACATCGCCTTGCGTCTGGTTAACGTCATGTGATGAGAATGCAGAATCAAAACACCACATGGCCACCAAATTAAATAATCAACAGGAAATAGGTTTTTCAAAAGAACCTTGCTCCTAATCCAGTTATCTTTAATACAATCTAACTGGGTTAAGATGTAGACATGACAATTAATCTAAGTATCACCTTACATTGGTTTTAACGACAGAATGTAAACACACTTTGAGATTCATAATTGACTGTAACATGAGGTGTGGGCCTTCCAATGGAACAGATTGCACAAGTCAAGCACAGTTCACTGTGTGTGTGTGTGTGTGTGTGTGTGTGTGTGTGTGTGTGTGTGTGTGTGTGTGTGTGTGTGTGTGTGTGTGTGTGTGTGTGTGTGTGTGTGTGTGTGTGTGTGTAGTGTGTGGGTCAGCATGTTAAAATGATGTATGTGTGTGAATGTGGCTCACTGTCAGTGTATGTGTCTGCATAGTATGATGGAGTGAGTGTGTTTGTGTGTGTGACTACTGCATGAGTGCAGGGTGAACAGTAAGATATTCAACAGATTGTCATTGTGGACAGCAGCCCAAGAGCGTCACTGGGAGATTGTGTACAGAGAAACTTGAATTAAGAATCATTATGTGAAAATAGAAGAGTTAACAACCATAGTCCAAAAAGTTCAGGGGGAGAAAAAAAGTGTCTTCTTAGCTGAAAGTGTGTTTATCTCCCCCTTTTGACAAATGACATCCATTAGAAGAAAAGTTGAGAAACGTTGAGGGGAGGGAAAAAAAAGAAATTTTACTGGAAAAAGAACGTAATAAAAGTGGTAACATTTTGCAGGGTGGCACGGGTAGTTAAGCCAACAGAGCTTTTGTTGGCACTGCATCATATTTAGTCTTTGTCATAGCCCCTCTTTTTCAACATTAAATGGGCTTTTAATTCAACATGTAATTTCCATTAATTCTGCTAAATCTCCTCACTCTTTGAGGGGAGAAATTGAGGTGACGCGGGGTCGATTTTTGTTTCCCAGCTGTTGGCAAGATTGAGGAAACAGAATTGAGACGCTTTTCATTTTTGCTGTTGTTTTTCATTAGCTTTTCAGCGCTCATAACAGAGAACATAATATTTTGATTTGTTTCGGTATTAATTTGGGGTTCTAAGGAAGTTCCGCCCAGGACATGTGTTTCCGATAAGGGTCTTGATGCGATTCTGTAATGTTTAGCAGTGTATAATTGTGGACACATAGAGCACAAGTGCATGTGTTTACAGATAGATAGACTGAAAGTAAATGGCACTGGAGACGGAGATGGAAATAATCTGCCACAAGGGGAAACTATGGCAAGAAATCAGAAGAAAAATAAGTGAGTGAGTGGAAGGTGTGGACATTTAAAATGTGAATCACCGGGAGGGAGTTAAGGGTTCAGCATGACCCCCGATGACCCTTCACACCCATCTAGATGATGCAAAATCCCTCTGAGGTCTTTTGTTTGCCTTCATAACTTTTCTGTTCGGCCAACATCAGAAAACACTGTGAACCCAAGAGGCTCTCCTGCAAACTGTAGCCCAGATCACTCAGCCTTGGCTCGGCAGCACCCTCTGAACTACAAACAGTGTCCATCATAGCAAGGGATTTATTATTCCATTGGTGTTGTGAGAGTTCTCTCTTACAATAAGTCAAAACACATGGATCAACAATCAGGAGTTTTACTGGACAAAAGTTGAAGAAAACTTCAGAAAACTCAACGTTACAGATTACAATTACATTTCTTAAATTGAAATACATTTACTTTTTGTGCAGTGTAAACTGTTCTCTGCTTTCTATCAAAAATGAAAGCCAATGTGGAGAAATGTAATAGTTTAATTTACTCATATGACCACAAAGATTTTCTCTATAAAAAAACCCTCTCAAATACTAGAAGCCAAATAAATCACAAATCCCCCTCTGTTCATCTGTAATTTGTTAAATAATGCATTTAATCCAAGTATTTACAGTATGGGGACAGACTTCCACCAGTTTGAGTTTAAGTTGCTTTGGTCTGCTTAGCTAATAATCTAATATATAATATTCAGCCGGCCTGTTAATCCTGGGATCTGTTTGCTCAACAATAATCGTACTCCCTAATGTTACCAGGTTGTATGACTTTTGTTTAAACACCTTTTACAGTCTCTGCATTTAGTCCCCTATTCCATTTGTCATTAAACATGCTCACCTTCTGAGTTTCAATCAATCTAATGTTCAACCTAATAAGGGACCTGTCTCTGCTTTTAGTCGTTGCCTGTCTTAACCTTGTACTCTCAGGCCCATCCTGTACAGCATCCATCCCTCTTTCAGAATCTGCTCCAGTCTCCCTCGCAGACCAATTCCCTCATATCATGAAGTAGTCTTTTCTTAGATATATATAATTTACTGCAGCAGGTCAATTACAATTGTGCCTGGTAATTTATATCTTAAACTCATCTAAACTGTCTGGCTCTGTTTATGTTGTGGTACGCATACGCATAACATATTGCCCCATAGTGTATGCCAAAACAGTCTCCAAAGGGTTTTTAGCAAACACAGGTTTGACACAGGTCTACTATTATTGCACCAACTATGACAAATATTGTCTACTCAGCGTCTCCTGATATATAGAAGAGCAGAGAACTGAGAAAAGAGGTCAGAGGCGTTGTTTTGGCTGCATGCATCAGCCTCATAACTCAGAGGCTGTATAAACTGGCTTTGCTGAGAGAAGGACACAGAGGCGTCTGTTAGGCCACTGGATCAAAAGGAGGCAAATAGAAATGTGTGTGTGTGTGTGTGTGTGTGTGTGTGTGTGTGTGTGTGTGTGTGTGTGTGTGTGTGTGTATACTTAATTTCCCCACAGGGATAATTAAATCTCAGCCTGACATATATTCTACTTATCCGGAAGTAAACTCCTTCCGGTTCCTTCGACAAAAACCAAAGCAATTTCTCCATAGAATATTTTGGAAAATAGCTCGAAATAAGGTCTGTGGTTGACACAAATTGAAGAGACAGATCACGTTTTGTTCAGCCGGATAATATCCTCATGTCTACCCTACTTTTATAATTTTCAAATCATAAATCTATCGATCATAAATCTGTCGATTAGATTTATGATGAGGAACCGGAAGTGGTGAAATGCTAACTTACTTCCGGGTTTTAGGATGCGTCACTGTGGCACTCTATGTGCATGTGTTTCTGAATATAAATGCAAATCTGCATTAGTGTGTATATTGATGGTCTAACCTAACGTCATGTTTGGTAACATTTTGGCCCATTTGCATGATTAAATTGTGTTGAATTAGCCGTTAGCTGTTCCTGTTTGTATTGCACCCATGGATGTGCTAACAAATGTCACTAGATACTACTTCAAGGGTAAAGAAAGCTTCTCAGAAGTTGAAGCTTTGTCAGGCTTTCTTTGTTGAGTCATATTAAAACACAGGCTATATAATATGTTCCATATCTTTGTTTAAATCATCATCATGATATCAAAACATACAGACATACACCAACACATTAAGTTGCTTTGTTAGCTGGAAATGTTTTATGGTCCTTGCTCATGCTAGACGATGGATTCAGAGGCACCTTGCACTCTTGAGAAAGAATCCAGTCTAATGCTTTAAGCCTGTACAATGATGTAACTTTGCTCCAATCTCAGTGTCTCTTTTCGAGTTTCGTTGCTGACACTAAAGCTTTTCTTTGTTGCACGAATGACCTTTTTCCACTAATAAGGCACTGTGGGGATGACCCCTAGACATACTTGATCCTTCAGTTCCATTCTCATGTGGTTCAAGTTACGGAGGAAACAACATGGTGGGTTGTTTCTCAGCTTAGAGGAAGTGATGCCTGCAGTCATGTCCTGAAAGATTGTTGCTGAAGACATGACCTTAGAACAAGTGCTGGGCTGACCTATGGTAGCTTAAAATTAGGAAAGTGGTATGTCAGAGACTCTGTAGTAGTCCTGCAATCTGGCAGTAAGTAACTTATCTGGAGCAGCAACCCTCCTTATCTCGATTGCTTAAAGGTTTAATAATACCATAATTTATGATTATTACTTATTAATGAATTACTATTACATTATCAAGAAGCACTAACAACATCAGTAAATCCAGGTCACATTTACCTTATACCTTGCCTGTTCTTTTGCTGTTTGTGGCTTTTATTATGCTGTTCCCTACCTTAGTTAAACCTAATTTAATTTCAAGGATAAAAAAAACAATGATCTCACATCATAATGACAATTTGACAACATATAACATAGTTTTCGATTGACTCTGAATCAGGACGTGATAACTCTATTTTACTTCTCAGTTAAACACATACATATTCAAGACACTCAGTTTGCACTTAGTTTGCAAACTAATGGAATTAATGGTTTATGCATGTCTAAATGAGAAAAGTAATGTCTGCTTCAGATTTGTGATAGTGTAGGTTATTGTGTATGTGTATTAATTATAATTTATATGTATATCAGTTCAACACTGCTCACAGTTTCCAGGTTCTTTTTTCATTTTCCAACTAAACTTTAGCTTAGCTGTTCCCTCTCCTTGCACAAATGACTCAGGCGCCTTTGATTGGGACAGTTTATTTGAATATTTGAATATTCCAATTCACAGTCAGCAAGAAACACTGATCGGCCCTTTGGATGAGTAACGGGATTGCGCTGTGGCTCATTTTTGCGCTGTGGCTCCTTTTAAAGACCAAGCTCATGCCATTAACAATAAACTCCGGTAGCGGTTGCATATTTAACCAAACCACAAGCACGAAACCTCCCACAGCTTTAAACATTAACCACATGATATTCCTTGCTTGATTTTTCTCTAAAAGGTTTAATTATGATGAATAATTTGTGAAAGAACCACACGTCTGTATCCATACATGTAGGTGTACTTCTGGGGTTTTTGAACTCCTAGATATAATGTCCTTATCTGTAAATATTCTTTAAGATTGTTTATTGGTATTTTAACATACATTTTCTCGCAGAAATGTATCTTCAAGATCTAATTTATTCTTGGCTTAATAATGTGTGATAAATATGAATTAATTGACTGCATTGTTTCCTGTCTGTGACCTCCCTCACTGCACTAAGGCAATCCAAGCAAATAGGCTCAGTGTGCCCATAAAGATGACTTGCAGGGGACATTTCTTTTGGTAAGCCACACAGCATTTTGAAATCTTGGAGACATAATTTAACTGCTCAGAGACGGGGTCAGTCCCTCCATTGTCTTCTTCATTTGGCCAACAGGGGCCACTCAGACTGTCATACTCTACTGACTGCATGTGTTTGCTGTTTTTAGCAGCTGCAGGGCACTCTCCTTACTCCTCTTGTCTGCACATGTTTTACAATTGCTCTTTTTCTAGGAAATATTTACTGCTTGTTGTACATATCATCCGGGGGAAAACAATAAGTACAACTATTTCCTTGATTCTCTGTACATATTACCAAGTTTCGCAAATACTTGTAACTTTTATCGGCAAAACTAACAGCCATCCAAATTACATGAATACATGGATATTTTTCGACAATATTCTTATGATTCAACAATGATAATATTTTATCCATGTTCTAATCTTTTGTGCAAAAGGGCCTACTGAGTCAACACCCACAGGAAAAGAGAAACCTCTGAGTAACAAGAGAAAGAACTTTATTTGCGTTCTAAAATGTCTTGGGGACATGGGCGATGAAACCATTAAAAGGTTATGGGAGACGTTACCCCGCTGACACTGATGCTATCGGAGATAAGTGGGAGGGGAGCACACCAGGGACAGACCGTGCATAACTGAGCCCACCCCTTGAAAGCCCTGCTGTTCACCCTGACATATTTGAATGAGGGAAATCGAGTCCCTGAAATTCCACCCTGGCCCTCCATCTACCTCCCTTCCCCTCTCTCTCATCTTGGCCTCCTTTCCCTCAGTCAATCAGGATGGGGTCCAATTCTCCCCACAATGGCCGCCACAAGCACCGCTCACTGTTCAAGCTACCATTTCCAAACCCATTCTCCCACTGACTAATTAGTGTTATGGTTAGTTAGCATTTTTGGCAGGCCGGGGGGTTCCCTGTGACATTATGTTTAAAGCACTTGTCAAAACAGCGGTTTGTAGGAGCCGTGCTGGCCTGCGGACTGGGGAAGCTGAGGCAGCGGCAGGAGGGGTTGGTGGAGAGGGGGGGGGGGGGGGTGGAGGGAGCCAGAGAAATTGCGGGTGGGCGAGAGAAGGGGAGCGAGCTGGCGTCTCAGGCTAGGCACTGACAGCTCCAGTCTCCAGGCTCTCTGCCCACAAACAGCACCAGGAATCACAAAGACAGGCAGCATTAGCCAAGCTTGGCTGAAGCTGACTGTAGAATGCAACGCTGGGCCTTGTGCACAGAAAAAACCGACTTCCCTTCCCTACAAATCAGGTTATAGAGAGCTTGGCTGCTGTTGTCATTTAACCATAATCTCACAGACTGTAAGAAGCAAAACAGCAGAGGAATGTATTACAGTGAAATTCTCTCGTGTCTTCTGACTTTTATTCCTTCTCATGTTACTTAATCCTCCTCCCTGCTACGTCTTCTGTTTTTCTCTTTCATATTTGTTGCTCTCTTACGCTTCTTAACCCAACTGATTTGCACACTTTCTTCCTTCCCCGCTTCTCCTCTTACCTCCATCTATATCAGATTAGACCTTGCGCTAGTGTTTTTGCAAGTGTCTTCTATTTGCCTGGAGTGGTACCCCCTGCTTGCTGCCCATTTACCTCTGATCTTAACTGATCCCCTGCTGATAAGCTTTCCCTGATTTCAAAAGGGAAACCCTTCTGTAATTTGATTGGTTTTGTGAGTTTGAGCGTGTGGTCTCTAGAGTGAAGACAGTTTACACATTGCCTCATCCAGACAGTTAGGGGTTTAAATGGAGCACAAAGGTTACATTTGGACTCAAAGAAGGTGAAAAGACCAAGATACCCTTAAATAAATGGATATAAAAGGTCAAATCAAATTATTTGAATTAGGAAAAGTAAACAGAGGTTCCTTACGGTTCTTTTTACTCTTTGAATGCTCAGTCGAGTTGTCAAATGATAAAATAATAGGAGTGGGCTATACCCTAAACTTCGGTTTTTATTTGATAACAATAATTAATATAGGCTACTGAACACACTTTTATTGCCACTGAGTGACTTGCCAAATATCCGGCATATTATATTGTTTGAAGTAACAAGAGAATTGCTGCATACCCACCTTACAAATCAGCAGAGAAGCAAAGAGTTCACAAATGGAGTTTGTATGTCTGAGAACCTTTATCTAAATTGAGAAATGTGGGTATGATACCAAAACAAGGTTTCATTCATTTAGATAAATGATTAACCTGTAAGCATTGTGTAAAGGTGCCCCCTGACAGGACCAACTCCCCTAACATTCAGATCACTGGGAATTGAAATAATGTGTGAACTCCACATCTTAACCCTAAAATAAAATAATAGAGCAATTCAAAGGTCTCAAATGATTGTAGGTGATTTTTTTACTTCATACCATGATGTCATCACAGCCACACTCCTCTGCCAGCACTTAACTGCCCCTTATCCCCCACCCTGCTCCCGCATCTCCTGAGTCCGGTATTTATTTGAAAAGTACAGTCTACTCTCGTTGATTTATGGCTTTTAAAAAGGAGGGTTTATGGTATCCCTGCCAGTTAAAGGCTCCCAGGATTGCAGTTTTTTTTGGCTGGAAGTTAACTTTCTCCCAGACAAAACCCTCACACGTCATCTTTCATGCATTTACAAGTTCAATTTCTCAGACCAGTTTAGAGTACCTCTACACTGCAGAATACACTTCTCTTTCAATTTCCATCCCACACAGGATGCAGACTAGTGTACAAAGTTTCCTTTGAAATTCCTTTTGAAGTTTTTCTTCTTCCCTCTGGATATGGTTGTGGTGATATGGAGCTGACGTTTTCTTTAAGTGTTCAAGTACTCATGAGTGGTGTTAGAAAAGGAGGCAGGCTGCATATCAGCCTTTTCCATCCATGACCCACAGTTTGATTTCACGCCACACACTGTTTTACTAAACCAGCCTAATGGGCAGATCACACATGCTTTCTTATTTAGATTTGCTTTCTTAACCATCCATCCTTCCTTCCTTCCATCCATCCATTCATCCATCCATCCATACATCCATACGCTGCTGTAGTTCCTATGTATAATTCCCCAAATAAATATCAACTTTTTCTAGCTACAGAGTATGTTACAGCAAAATTCTTCCACAGTACAGGCAGCCTAGCAGAGAAGCTCATCAATAATGCAGCAGAAAGAGGCTGGTGGCTGGGTATGGAGGAGAGGAGCATGCCCCCGGGGCTTGGAGGTCCGGTCAGGCCCTGCAGGCAGAAAGATAGGCTGGTGCCCTCGGGGCAGCAGGCCACTGACACCAGCTTCACCCGAGGAAGCCAAGTGAGCAGCCCTGCTGTTTGGATTAGCCCTGCCAGACTCTGTGTGTGTATATATTGCTGCATGTGTGTATGTGTGTGTTTCTCAAAGTGTTTGTTTTTGTGTGTGTACAGAGCAGGTTGCTAAAAGAGCTGTGTATCAGTAACCATTAGCACCTCTGATTATAATCGCTGTGGTTTAATGCTCAGCGTCAGGCTGAGATGTAGATAAATAAACATAAAGGCACACTCGCTGATAACAGCCGATGCATATTTGCCTACAGATGAGTGAGTCTTTCTGAGAAAAACTTGGCGAATAGCCAGGCTGATTTTTTTTTTACCCTACCAGCCAATTTCAACCACTATGTCACTGCACAATGTCAGCACACTGAAACCCCAGACAATTCACTATGAAATAAAATATTTATTTTCACCGAACACATAATTTCCTTTGATAAAACAACTCGAGGCCTTCTCATCTACTTCCACTATTGTGATGCATGCTTGCCCATGCCAAACAGATTAAAAGTGGCCATAAATCACATAGAAATATGAGTTTTGATTACCCCTACTGTGTTGCTCACTAACGAGACATCTCCACGAACAGAAACACGATCCGACCTTGACGTTTCCAAAAGGAAAACCCCAATTCCTCCGATACCAGAACCGGGTTATCTTACAGAGGTTCCCTACTCTGTCTGCTAGCTGTAATTATGTCCAACACTAACCAGGATCAGGCTGTCCACAACATGGTTGTGCGACACCGATGTGGTTTGGAATTGTACTCCTCCTGAGGAGCCTTGCTTTGGAAGTAACCCCACCACAAACCCTGCCTCTCCCCACTTCCATATTTCTCCAAATTATAGAAATGCTAAGTGTGAGGGCATGTTGGTTTGAGCGCCAGACATTCGCAGTTCAATCTCTGTTTATGACACCAATGTTGGGGTAAGGGATGGTGGGATTTGATTGGAACCTGCAGGTGGTTACAGTGCAGCGGCTGTGGAACCCATTATCGCAGGGGTGATCCTGCTTTTAGTTCCCCGTCTTCGTCCCCTCCTCCCACCAGGCAGAATGACATTTATGGGGTCCTGTGCAGTGGTCTGTGACCGTGAAAACCATTGTTGCTCTTGAGTGAACATCCTACCCTTCCTGCTCCATGTATTTCTGTCAGATAGGGGAGAATGTACAGATGGAAAGTCTGCATGGCAAAGCAGAATGGTTGACTGACTGGTGTGCTTGGTCTGCTTTAACTCAAAATATGGTAATGTAGACTGAGGGCTGATTTTACACCAGTGACCTACAGAAAGTTCAAACCGGAGAGACGTGATGTAAGGAATACATATTTATTGTTTACACGTCATATGAATGAAATGATTGCCATGATAATACAAAAGGAGAATGGAATGGTGTTTGGCGATTAGGCCCCGGTTTGCAGGATAATCATTCAGGAGGGAAAGAACCGCTCCGATGAAATCCCCGGGGTCTAGACACTGGTGGTGGTGATAAGTAGGTGGGATCGGTCTGAAGAAGGAAGTTTAGCTTTGTCCTGGAGGAGACGGGAGGCGAGAGGGGTGGAGGCGGGTTGCGTGTAGTCACCTGAAATGACAACTGAAGAGCTGAAGAGCAGGTATTTAACTGAAGAGCAGGTATTTAAGGAATTTAGCCTGTGCAGCTGAGGGGTGACGCCCTCGTATTTAATGAGGGAGGAAGGGAGCAATAGAGTGACGTGTAGTGACTCATGTTAGGTCTTCCTTATTGAACTTGCGCTAAAGCTTTCATTTGTACGCATATTTTTCTACTTGTGTTGTGTTCTTCTAAGCTATGGGCTATTATTTTCTATTATGTTAAACATATATGACGGGGCCTAATGTAACTGCTTAGTCTGAATAGAAAGTAAGTTGTTCCTTTGACAACGAAGTGGCACAAGCTTCATATTATGACTTTCGTTTGACTGCCACTATATGATTTATTAAGAAGGATGTTGTTGTTTTTTTATGAGAAAACATGTACTTCAAAGAGCATATGTAATGGAGAGCCAGCAACTACAGCTTGTAATGTTTTTCATTTGCTTGTTAATGGTGCAGATAACAAGTTGATATAAAATCAAAGCGATTTGCTGTTTCTAGTAAAAGAGAAAACAGAGGAAATGTGAGGGGAAATGAGGGTTGTGGAATGTCTGGCACTGTGTGTGATTGGTTGGCTGGCTGGTTAGCTGGTTGGCTGGCTCTATAAATGTGGCTTTTCACGGATATTTATACATCCTCGTCCTAAAAACACGCCCAAGAAACCACTGTCACTTACCTCCCCAACCCCCACCACGCCCCTTGCAGACACATGGTTGCATGGCAGACAAACATATGACTAAATGCTTTAGTGTTCCACCTCTAAATTCGCATTACGACACACATATATACATTAAAATACACATAAACAAACTGAGCGACCACTCTCCTCGCTCAACTCTTCACACTCACACACGGGACTGATAAACCCCAAAGTGCTCCTTTATCATTTGCAGATATTTATTTTATACTGTTTAAAGTTCTGTATGTCAAAATCATCGAGTAAAGTGTGCTCCAACATGTTGATTCAAGGGAACATTTCCATAGGCCACTCTCTTTTCTCTTGTTTCTTTGTCTCCCAGCTTCCCTTCCTAACTAAAACCACATTGTCCCTGCCTTTGAACACAGCACACCGTGAGCAGATCTACGTGTAGAAATGAACTAAGTATGTTCGTGCAGAGCTGGGCTAAAGCCAGACTAATAACTGTACCACATTAACAGGTCACAGAAAAGCCATGTTTTCACATGTAGTGGGCTGAAGTCAAATAAACTAATGGTTTGTCATAAGCTTTGCCTGGTGCTCTGAATAATTACCTTGTCAAAATGACCTGGGGAGAGTATTCATCGAGACGCTGATGAAGCTATAGGTAGGGCAGCATTTAGGTTTTCTCCTTTATTCTCAACATGGTGTAAGACAACTTCAATCACTTGAATGTTGCTGGTTAATTGGATAATGCAACAAGAACAGCTTCAAAGTGACTCTGAATATCAGCCTGTAGTATAAGGGTACATTTTTTATAATCATCAAATTCAGTTAATGATAAGATAACTATTAAGAACTTGCATGGATTTCACAGTAATTGACTGTAAATATTTCACAGTAATTGACTGTAAATATTTCACAGTAATTTACTGTATATATTTTACAGTTAATTAGAATAAAAGTACAACTAAATACTGTGACTTTACAGTTGCCATGCCCATGGAATTACTGTGATATAGCAGAGCTGTGGTATTATGGTACCTTGCTGTACATACATTACAGTAATTACCTGTATGTTCACACTATTACCGTAGAAGTAATGCAACACAGTAGCCAGTAATTTACTGTAAATATACAAATCTAAATAATACGATAATATATTGTAAATTTGACTGGGATTGTACCATAATTCAATCAGCTCAATCAACAAAGAAAAACAAATAAAATGCCCATTTTAACTTTTTATTACTCCATTGAAGTGCAAAGTACATTTGACAGTGTCTTGGAAATGTTGTTACGGCCCCAACCTCTACTCCGCAGTAGTGGCTTGTGCTGAGACCCGCAACATGAAAGAATACACGCAATAACCGGTACTTGGTAACGAGCATTTATATTGATAATCAGCCGTTTGCTCATACAAGCGAAATGGGAAACAAAAAGAGGTCTGGAGGACCGGCCAAAAGGAACAAACAGAAGGAGGGTACCTGAGCCAGCCACACCACGGGCCATAGGACCCAGAACTCCCCCGCCTAACCAAAAATCAAATATAAACCTATGGGAAACAAAATAAAGCCGCGAAAACTGGACTACCAGGTTCTCCAGGCTAAATATAAACACATCTGCAAAAATATGGCCTACAGCTCAGAATGGCAAAGAGGTATTCTAAGGACAGTGTCTCCGGCGTTAGGATAGGCGAGACATCCTTCTCCTCCAGCTTCTCTTTATATATACACACGGCTGAGTGGAATTTGGAACACCTGGGCAGAGGCGGAGCCAGGAGCAGACCAGGTGCACCTGGGCAGAGGCGGAGCCAGGGGCAGACCAGGTGCACCTGGGCAGAGGCGGAGCCAGGGAGACAGAAAACAAGGAGGGGAGCACTTAACACAGACATCCACTCAAAGTCAACAATTTTTCTGAAGAATGTGCTGACATGGGGGTTTAAATTTCCGTGCCTCTTTTTGGCTTTCGAGTCCGTCTCAGGATTAATGCCCAGGACGCACCTGAAAACACTAAGCCAAGACAACAATTTCAATTTTACATAGATGTATATGTTGCAGAGGTTGCGCTAGACTTTTTCACTGCCCGTCATTTTGACGGACAGGATCATAAAACTTCTGTCAAAATCCAGAATTACCCGTCGGCCCCTGACGAGGGGGGGGGGGGGAAGCATGCTCGTGAACTGTCAACGGGGTGGGGGGGGGAGAGACAGTTCACATGCGCCGTGTTATGCATGGCTGCTGCACCTCGCGGGAGCGTGCACAGCGTCAAGCCAAAACTCACAGATATTTCAATGATTTGTACGGCACAGTTAGGTTTGGTAACGGTATGATTTCCTTTTTGGAGGGCATGCATAACACGGCATAACACCGGAGCCTCGCTGCGGGGAAACTTTGGCGATGTTCCGAGTTTGTTCGAATCTAATCTGTCAAAATGACGGACTGCTTTCAGATTTGTCCGTCATTGTTAAAAAAAAATCGTCATAGACGGAAAATATTCGGTTAACGCGACCTCTGATATGTTGCCTCATTTATTTTAAGGCACATGCAGCGGTGCCCCTTTCAATGTAACACCTGCACCAAAGAAAGGAATTAGTATTTAAAGCCAAGCAAGAGCGATAAAAGCAAGAAAATCACAATTTGTTGTGTTATCACAGAGGATGGTCTGAATACAGTATTTGACTATGAAATAATACAGTAACATGTTGTGAAATCCTGGTAATCATGTATCCTGTACATTCATAGTAATTAACTGTGCCTGTATTGATTTCACTGTGAAATTCTAAATTATAGTGTTATATTGTGAACATTACAAGTAAAGACTGTAAAGTGGTAAAACAGTAATTTATTGTAAAATATTACAGCTAAATATTGTGAAATCATGGTAATATTTTACAGTGTAGCTATTACATATCTATATTATTTTTGCTGTTTGTTGGGTCAAAATGAATTAGCACTTGCTATAAACATCCAGTCGCCTGTAGCTCCTGTGCTGTGCATTATTTTAGGTCAGTGGCTCCATATAATTGCTGTTATAAACATCATAACGTCTTCTGTGGTGTTAAAACAAGTACAACCTCACTCGCCGCCTACTGTATACAGCCCTTAAATAATCAATCCTTTATACATTAGTATTATTTCTAACCGCTTTCTTCTTTTTATTTTTGAAATACTCCTAGCCATTGTTTTCCTGTTTTTAGAAAGTATGGTTTATAAGAAGATTACACATTAATTCTTGTGGAGACCGATTCTCCTTGGAAAGTCAGGTCAGCAATGTTGATAACCAGCACTGACTACTATGACTGTGTGACTGGTCTCTCAACATAATGACATAAAAAGCTTACTTTTCAATTCAAAGTAAGCAGCAGCGTTATCAAAAGAGCATGTTAAAAATGACAAATTAGCTCTACTGTGAGATGTTTTAAGGTTAAACAGTTATTTTTCAAAATGGGCTAGTAATTTATCACTGAGAAATATGTAAAGAGATAATATCTATCAATGCTGTAATTAGCAGTTGCAAATAGAGGACATTAATAAAGTTGTTTTGTCCTCAAAGACGGAGTAAACTACACTAAGCACATGCTCACATAACAATGTATTCAATTAGGCATGCTTTAGTAAAATAAATAAATAATCCGACACTTTTTATAGTATATTCAAAGTAAGTTGATTTGGCTCAAAATCTTATCTTCACCAAATAGATGTATCAATATAAATAAAACTGAATATGTGGGGTTCCTGGAGGCATGCTAAATGACATCCATCATAGTCTGGCTGTTCAGACATGTGGCCTTTTTGTTTAAGGGTCAGCCGCTGTGACCATTAGATGTTCCCTATGGGATTTCAATTTTATTGTGTAGTCTACTACAGCGCTGTTTCCTTCCTTACAGAGGTCAAAAGTTGGTCTAGCAACAGCCAACACTCAGTGGGCACATAATGCTCTGCCAGTGAAATGTACGGATTTTTGTGTGGATAACTGTACATTTTATTGCATACATGTATATACAGTATGCATTTTATTTCAAATTGGGGTTGTATCTGTGGCTGGTCGTGTGATGATTGTTCCCAAAGTTCTGACACGCACGCACGCACACACACACGCACGCGCGCACAACACACACAAAGAAACATAAACCGAGACACAGATTTAGACACACACGCTGCTGTCATAGAGAGCTTGTTGTATATCCCTGAATGTTTATTCCAATAGTTTCCCACTGTTAGTTGATCCAATGCATGTTGTCAAGAGACAATACAAGTTTATATTGAAAAAGGGCTTCGAGGAAAGTACTCAAAATCATTAGAGGACCTCATTGTTCAATATGTATGTGTGTGTTTGTGTCTGTTTGTGTGTGTGCCTACGGATAAATATGTGCTATGATCGCATCTGCAATATCTCTTACAAGAACACAGGAATTGGACTGTGATGCATGTGTGGGCCTCAGTCCCGACACATGCACAGTTTATATGCATCTGCTCAGTCTGTCTGTTTACAGGTCTTACGAGAGTGTCCCCAAGTCCCAGCCGTTACTCATGGTGCTAGAACTTTTTTAATAGGAAACCAAGTGTGATTTGGCTTGGTGGAGAGTCATGCACAGACAATAGTGCATTTATGCTAGCTCCGTGTCACTCCTACCTTCTCACTCCCTCTGCGCCTCTAGGTGCTGACAGACTGATGGGCAGCTATTGTTCCACATCTGAATCGGAGGAAGGCAAGCTGTGGCCTCTCCCCTGCTCTCTTGCTTCCCTCTTCCACTTTTATCGTCTGGTTCTCCTAAACTCCCTCTGTTACTGTAATTCCTCGCTCGTTTTCACCATCTCCCTCTATCTCCATGCACTTTAATATTTTGATTTCACAGATCTCCCCACTTTTCTTGCCCTCTCATCTCCTGCCTTTGTGCTGTAGTCTCACTTCCTCCCTCTCATCTCGCTGTCTCTTCCTTCCCCCCTCTGTCACTCTTCCCGCTGTGCATCTGTCATTCCCACTCTCCCTCCCTTTTTATCTCGCGACTGTACGTATCCGTCTATCCGTGCCTGGAGTGCCACAAGCAACTTGGCAGGTCACATTCTTTGCTCCACCATCTGTTGGCTTGATCTCCAATTTCACTTTAT
The DNA here is from genome assembly GCF_902827115.2 of Pseudochaenichthys georgianus. Taxonomy (NCBI): domain Eukaryota; kingdom Metazoa; phylum Chordata; class Actinopteri; order Perciformes; family Channichthyidae; genus Pseudochaenichthys; species Pseudochaenichthys georgianus. The sequence goes on from NC_047506.1 coordinate 15,221,459, forward strand.
CGACATTGTCATCTCTTTTACTACATTGTTTCCCCTCTCTCCCTCTGTCTCTGGCGCTTGCTGGGTCCGTCTGTGTCATCACCTTCATTTGTCCACAGATCCGTCCGCTCTCATAACCTTCTCCGCCCAAAGCACCCTGGGGACAAATCTGGGGTGACTTCATGGTGAAAGGCATGTTCAAAGTTCAAAGCAAAGTTGGCTCAGCATTGGCAATTAAAATCAAGAGAACTATTATCTTCTAAAAATGTCCTCAGTGGTGTCATACTCTGATAATAGCTGCAGCACTTTGTGATAATTGGGTTGTTATCAAAATTCCACTGTCGAAACTGCATCAGATATCCTTTGTCTCAAAAGTGTACTGCTTTAAATTCAACCAGCAAACCTTTTTAGTGTTAGAGCAATCAATGTATATGTATTAAAGCAATCAGTGTTCATGTCTGCATTTTTTTATCAAAAGTGAGATAAGGAGATCAAGAGTGCTAAGGTATGTGCAGTGAATATGAAACTTTCCCTAGCAGCTGGTTAGCTTCATTTGGCATCAAGAATGGTAATATCTAGCCTGGTCTGTTGCTAAAGGTAACACAACTTGCCTACTATCATAGAGCCTGCTTCTTCACAACTTCGTGGTGATAACATGACCCCAAGCCCCTAAATCAACCTGCAGTCCCTTATGAGTTGTTTTGCCCATTAGTTTTTGTACGGTTTATACATATACGTTTATAAATCCTCATTTTGTAGAATATCCCCCTTTGTCCAGTCTTTGGACCTTTTTGGAACACATTGATGATCCCTGAATGACTTACACTAAGCTAACTACATTTATTCATTATTATATTGTTCTATAAGGCCTTTGGTCGTTTACCTGCATACTTCTTTAATACACAATAAGTCTCTTCAGGAGAAAGTAAAAAGGCTGTGTGAAAATAGCAGCTTGTGTTCAGGTCTGCACCATGTCTTAACGTTGTGAGATATAACAAACGTGTATACCTTACAAATAATCCACGGTTGGAATTGATTGAAAATCACTGTGATGAGCTATAGGCAAACCAGCTGCTGCTGAACCATAATTTCATATTTACCGTACAAACTTCAGATTGCTATTGATCTTCACTTCTAAGCTTAGATTAAATGCGTTGAATAAATGAATAATGGACAATTCGTTCAAATAGAGTGTAAAATAAGTTTTACCTTTGTCAAAAAACCTTTGTCTGTGCAGTAAAATCGTTTCCAATGAGTATCGGATTTTTTTTATTTTTTTTAATGTAACACTCAATTACAGGTCACTTTAAGCTATTTCAGTTGCCTTTCACTGTTCCTTCTGCTCCTTAATACACAGATGACTTGATACAATTAAAAATGGCTTCACATATGTATACAAATCTGTTTATTAGTCTTAGTTTCAAAAACTCTCTTCATCTATTCATGATGCAATCTGGCATAAGTCCACTGAGTGGCAGTGTCGTGACATTCAGACAGGCACCCTCTGTGACCACAAAAACACACTCATACACCCCTCCCAACACAACTTCTTAGAAACCACTTGGGAAGATATATGGACAGGCTGTGACACACACACACACACACACACACACACACACACACACACACACACACACACACACACACACACACACACACACACACACACACACACACACACACACACACACACACACACACACACACACACACACACACACACACACACACACACACACACACACACACACACACACACACACACACACACACACACACACACACACACACACACACAAACACACAAAGCAGGCATGCACAGACACACACACATGCAGTAACAGAACAACCTCTGCTGTCTCTGACAGCACAGAGTGACACTTTACAATAACACTCTGGTCTGAGGGGAGAGAGGAAGTTGACTTAACGAAGTGTCTGGGAATGAAAGGTGGCCTGTCTCGCTCGCTTACAAAAAAGGTCAAAGTGGAGCAGCCAGAACAGGCCGCTCTCTCAACCAATGTGTCATACATTTGCTGTCTTACTCTGGGACGCCATATGAACATTCAAAGAGTTGCAATGCAAAATGAGACTGACTATTCGCACAAAAGACACATTATTCTTCCATCTATTCAAAATAATGGTCAGTGCCGACAATAAAATAGCCAGCACATGATAACACTTTTGTTTTAACATGTTAAACCCCTTAGCACATTTTTTCAAATGTCTTTCTTATTTCATCCTCAACTTTTTAAAGAATGTTAAAGAAAAATGTAATAATGAAATAATGGACTTGTTGGTTCAATTCAATGATTGTACATTTAAAAACCCTTCATAGCCCATCAAATCTAAATAATGCCTAATAATTGTTTTTATAAATGACTCACTAAAAGTATATATGAGACGCTATACCAACCAATGAGCCAACTTTCACAATATCACACATCTCACATATGCCGCTGGTCTTAGTATCAAAAGCTACGGCAATTGATTTGATTTCACAAAATGGAAAGTGTCTCAGTCTGTAAGTAAACAACTGCAATTGGGTGGATTTAAAAGCAAGTGCTCCAACATTAAACAATTTTACTCTTACTTTACTTCACTGCATGCTTTGATTTCCTCAGCACAGCTCATCTCCTACACAATATTCAAGTTCACTTGGCTTTCATTTATTAAGAAAGGAGGAGTAAGCCTGTTCCTGGCACCGACATACCACATTCTGTATACATCCATTTCAGACAGAATCCTGTTAACTCCTTAAAGGTCTGATCCGTAAATACAGTGTGGCGTTGAAACACGTTGAAACACAAGACTTCTGACTGTGTTCACAGACATTGCTTTCAGTGTAAGTTATTGTCTACATTTTCGATACAAGGACTCTCAGGGTTAGGCGGCTAAACACACATTTTGTATGTGTTTAGGGTCTGCACAAGGCTTGTACAGAAGTTGAGCAGTAAGACTGAGCTTTTTGAGAAAAATAATGGCTTTATCGCATTGCTACCATGGGAACGAGTGTTTGGCCTTATACCCAAACACAAAGAATAGAGGACAAAAACAGCAGGCCTTGCTTTACCTTACCTTAATGCCTTTGTTTTTTAATGTTGTATAAATATTAAGCACATTTGAGCTTTTCCAAACTTTATCACATCTGCATGCATACATATGAAGCAGGGTTTAATGCTCACTGTCAAATATTGATGTTACATTACACGTTTGCAGGTCAATTATCAAAAGAGCTGCAGTATTGGTGTGTTCACAGAAAGTAATTGTGTCTGGCTTCATTGCAATTTTCCCTCAAACATGAATGACCCACAATCAATTAACTATATGTTTTTAAATTGAAACTATTCATTGTGCAACCTCATTTCCCAAATGTTGGTATTTGGTAAGTTAACAGTCACATGTCCAGTAATCCTGGCTCTGTCAAAGAAGTGTATCAGTTTGGAGGAATTAGAAATACACTAAACAACTAAAGGTACCCAACGTACAGGAGCAATAACTGTTCACCCATTAGTCTTTCCGGATGGATTGTTCTTTAAAGACACAAACATTTTAAAGTGACTTTCTCCAGCAGACAATTACTTTTAATACATTTTGATTTTGCCTTATCCTTGAGAAAGCAATTGTCAATACCAAAGGGACCTAGCAATATAAAATACACATGCTTCCTCTTAAGAATTCCAATAGATAGTGGAAAGAGAGATGAGACCTAAATCAGCATCTAAGGATAGTTTAAATCCCACAAATAATTAGTTACAGAAGGGAAAACAAAGGTAGCAAATGTGTGTGGGAGGTGTATGATGGGAGAAAGCTTTTGGGGTGATTGGTGTGTTGGCGGCAGCAGCCTTTTAGTCTGTGTGTGTGTATGTGTGTGCGTGTGTATGGAGATGGCAGTGCTTCCAGATGTGGAGTGGGCAACCTGCCTGTGTACTGTAGACCTAAACACAAGAACTTCCCCCTGACGGGGAGATTAATCAAATCCAGGGGAATCTCTACAGCAAGACGAGAAGGGGAGGATGTGTGTGTGTCTTTGCGTGTGTTTATTTGTGGGAGGATGAGTACTTAACTTTTTTAAACATGTGTGTGCACGACTACCAAATTCCTGTAAAATGGGAGAGCTTCTTGTCTTTGCCAAGTCTGTTGATTTGTTGTTCACTGCCTAGAAAAGGAATTCAAACCTTTATTGATGGGGCCCTTTGGGAAAAGACTAATACTAGCTTTATTATGGGAAACATGTAGTCATGCTGGCATGCGCACAGTATTTACAGTACGGCCAACCAAAGCGAAGAATGATATTTTTCCCTAAAATTTCAATCTGATTATAAATCAGCACGTGTATATACAATAATCACTCGATCAAAACACATTTACCACATCCCTAATGATGGTTTTCAGATTCAAAGTCCTGATGATGGAACCTCATGTGCCTGTGTCAGAAGCAATCAAAACGGGTTTGCAACCTTTCATGGAAGACTTACAGACTTTGCCATAATCTCGAGGGCTTGGTGCAATTTAAAACTCACGGTATTGAGGGCTTTGGTAGGTTAATGGCATTTCACTAACTTTCTCTTAATGTATTTTTCAGTCTTTGATTCACGCCCCAGCGCACTCTTTTGCAGCACGTCCATACTATCTGACGGGACATCACGTCCTGGCGTTTATCAATTAATTGCACACTGCTCCTGGGTGCCATTGTGAGCCATTTAGATTTGTTCCCCTTCTTTAGTAAATGAGTGATGCATGTCTACTCTGAGGTTCCCTAGATAGAGGAGAGTAATTACTCACTTCAAAGCTCTGGCCGGATCTTTGAATCCTCTGGTAGGCTGCTTTGTCATTAGTGGACACCGTATTCATAGCACTTCAACAGGCATTGTGTGCCTTCTCATTAAAAGCAAAACCACTGTTATCCCCTGTAGGAGTATCTATCAATCTATGTCTAAAATAAAAATCACCAAATACTATAAGCACAGACTGTGAGACTAGATTGTAGGTATTATCTAGAAAGATTTTATACGTGGGACATTGGATATAAAGGCCATATTAGTTGTGCTAACTGGCACACAACAGTGAAAGTTGCACTACCCATGTTAAGGCCGAGTAATTGTAGTGTGTTAATGTTTGAGATTAGAGAGAAGAACATCCTTGACATTTTTCATTATGCGCAGGATGCAGCTTGGTTTCAAAATCATGTTCTAAAAAAATGGTCACATTGGTTTTAAAGTGTCTGAGACCATTTCTATCTTTCTCATATTCAAAAATGTTCCTAATCATACACCAAATGTCCAACTGAGTTTGACAAATACTAAAGGTCCTTGGTGTACTGTAAAAGTGTCTTGCTATTGTTTACTTCTGTCAGTGGCCAAAATATATTGTTCCAGTAAGAGCTGCTGGCTGTCAGGTCAGTTTCTACCACGCAAAGGTGAATCTGGCAAATAACCCTGCCATCAGGAACTTGACATTGGCATTTGACTCTGTGCCCGACACTGGAATAAAACATCATTTGCTGGCATTGTTGGTAATGGTAATTAATGCTGGAGATGCTGTACAATGTTTTAACAGACTGTACAAACATAGAGTATCTATACTCTTGGGTTGTTCCTCATTCAGAAAATGTTTGTTTATATAATGCTGTCATCTTTTGGTTGTTATGTTTTCTAGTGTGCAAAGAATATGATGATATGAATTTTCTCAGCTATTTGATCTGAAATAACCCTCTTTTGGAAGTGGGCCAATTCAATTGAGGAAAGAGATGCTTTAGATATCGGCGCTCTTCAGGATTACCTATCCAACCAAAAGTGTTCCACTTGACTGTACTCTGCTGTGTAATGTAAAGTTTTTCCAGCTATCTGCATTGGCTCCTTAAAGTTTTGAACCTAACCTCTGTCACATTATGCATCAGCAAGTTTTATCTTCCTAATGAGCATATATTTAAATAGAAAGGCTTTTACGCAGCAGAAAAGCTTTCAACTAAGTGATATAACATTTTGACTCCCATTTAGTAGCACTACACCCAACGCTAATGGCCATTCTTTTTGATACTATCAGGTTGACCTGTATCGTAAGATTACCTTTTCATCGTTTTATGCCTATACAATTAATTGACAGTGACACCAGCTGTTTAAAATGAATGGAAACCAATATTTGTTTCATATGAACACTAATACTAAATACACAATTAAGGGTTCTAGTTTGAACATCTGAACATTTAGGACGTGGTAGACACCTTTGTAGTGTGAACGGAAGGAAAGTAACAGTTATTTTCTTCTTATCTTTTCAGTCAGGATTGTTGGACTCGCAAAATGTCCCTGAAACACCTAATCACAAGAACTTTCTCACAGAGATCTCTGATGTCTTTAGTCTGGCAGAATCATGAGAAGGAAGACAATATCTGACTACAGGGCACACGCATGGGGCCTGTTAGATATAGTTTAACAAGTTTCAACGGAACAAGGCAAGACATTTTAGCCAAATTTAAACTCTGATTTCTATTTTCATTCGATAAATTGTCACATTATTGTCTACATCTAAATGATCTTGTAGGACCACACCGGCCAGATACCAGAGGTGGGGACTCGAGTCACATGACTTGACTCGAGTAGCATATGTTTTTACTTGAGACCTGCTTGACTAACATTGATAAAAGACTTGACTTTTACTTGGTATTCATGACTTGAGACTTGACTTAAGCTTGAGATAGATGACTTGAAAGGACTTGACTGTTTAAAATTAAATATTTGCGTTTGTTTTTGTATATTTGTGTTTGTTTGTGTATATTACGTTTAGTTCGAAAAACGTGATTATAGCGCCATGCGCGCAAACCTGGCAACCCACTAGAAGGCAGGAGTCTCAGTTAACATGGTAGCGGCTAGCTTTACTCCAAAAATAGTGAAGTTTGGATTCAAGGATTATTTTGTCGATGACGGTAATAAGAAGAGAACTATAGGTTACTTACGTAACCCCAGATCTCAGAGTAACATGAAGTGAGATGTCTCACTATGGGATGCGCCTCATCGCGGAGCAAACAGAAGCATCAATCTCATTACGCCAATCCTGATTGGCTGGTGATCTTGACGTCAGCGTCAAGGAAATCACCCCCTATAAGTAGCTTGTGCCACGACGCATGCGTCATTCAAAATAAGCACCTCTTCTCGCGAACCCGAGGGTGCCTGCGAGCTCTGACTTGTACGGGCCCCACAGCAATTGCTTCCACAGAACAGTGGGAGAGCCGTTGCTTAGTAACAGGCTTGCCCTTGTAAGGGATAGCCCAGGACACAGGGGGCTTGGTCATTATGACAAAGCACCCCCGATTATGGTACCGCTCACGGGCCAGGCCCATAGAGCCAAGCGCTCTGGGTGTGGGTGAAAGATCGCCCCCCCCGCTTGGGACAGTATGTCCCTGCATAGTGGGAGCTGCCATGGCTGCCCGCACAGCAGCTGATATATCTCCGCTAGCCAGTACATAGCTGGCCAGTGTGGAGCTATCAGAATAAGTGTGTGGCGTTGCTCTCTCACTCTGGCCAGAGTTGGAGGTATCAGAGCCAGGGGTGGAAAAGCGTACAGAAGGCCCGGGGGCCAATCGTGCGCGAGTGCATCCACGCCTAACGGTGCATTCAGATCCCGCATCAAAAAGAACAGCTGACACTGAGCGTTGTCTTTCTATGCGAACAGATCCACTGCGGCTCTGCCGTAACGCACCCACAGCTGGCTCACAATCCTTGGATGTAGAGTCCAGTCTGCATAAAGTGGTGTAACTCTGGACAGTAGATCTGCCCCGAGGTTCATCACTCCCGGTACGTGCGTCGCTCTCAGAGAGAGGAGACATCTACCGCTCCATAGGATAATTTTGCACGCCAGTGTGTGTAACTGGAGAGAACGCAAACCCCCTTGGCGGTTAATATACGATATTGTGGTCGTATTGTCTGTCCTCACGAGGACGTGATGTCCCCTGAGGAAAGGCAGAAAACGTCTTAGGGTGAGTGTGACGGGGCTCTATTTCTCCGTTCAAAACACTGGCCTAGTCGGTTGGGTTAAACTCCAAAACTTTAATAACAGCATCAAAAAAATTAAATAACGAACCAGCACAACTTAAACAGAATAAATAAATGTCCAAATCAAACGTCCATCACTCCCGGAGAGTAAACGTGTTCAGCTGTTGCCTTCTCTGCAACGATCTCTCGAACACGTCCCAGCTGTTGCCTTCTCTGCAACATTCCCCGAGTTCCCTGAGGGCCAACCCCGTTCCTTATTAACCCGTAGCCCCTCCCACCAGGCTTACCGTCAACAGGTGACAACAATTACACTCCAAACCACATTTCAATATAACAATCCGACCCAAACATAAACAGGTTAACCACCTCTTAACATAATCATTTAACAAATTAACAAACACACAATAAATAATACATTGCATGGTTTCTTTTTAGGAAGAGAGCAGGAAATGTTTGGTGTGTGACTGTGTGTGCGTGTGTGTGTCGGCTGTCAGTGGCGGAGTCAGTCACTCATGTGATCCGCTCCGTCACAGTGAGAAACACCGCTAAAAGCTCCAGGTAATTTATGTGCGCCCCCGCTGGAGGTCTCTGCTCCAGAGACCCCTCACCGGGCGACCTTCATAAATACCTCCCCAACCTGTCAGACATGCGTCCGTGGTGACCACTTTCCGTGAAAGGACAGCACCCATGGGCACACCTCGTACTAGAAAAGTCGGGTGCAGCCAGTGGCGCAGTGCCATTACGCATCTCACAGTAACCATCACTTAGGTTTAGTTTTAGGGCGGCCACCCAGCGCTGAAACTCCCTCATGTGTAAGCGTCCCAGTCTTACAACCAGGATGGCTGACGCCATGAGCCCCAGCAATCGCAAGCATGATCTGAAGAGAACATGTTTGCGCAGCTGGAAAAGAGCAAGACAAGCTCTGAAAGCTTTCACTCTTTCCGCTGACAAGCGAGCTGAAAAGGGCACCGAGTTCAGGCGTAAACCCAGGAAGAGTATATTCTGCGCGGGGCACAACATGCTCTTCTCTGTATTTATTATGAAACCCAGGTTGAGCAGGTGCTTTACGAGGACATTTGTCTGCGTAACAGCCTCCTGCTCCGACTGTGCGAGAAGCAGCCAGTCGTCCAGGTAGGTCGCCAGGCGAATGCCCTGTTGTCTCAACGGGGCTATCGCGGCTTCCGTACACCGTCCACACACCCTTGGACTGAGAGACAGACCAAAGGGGAGTACTCTGTATTCATAACAGATCCCCTGAAATGCGAAACTCAGATATTTCCTGTGTGGATAATATACTGGGATGTGAAAATACGCATCTTTCAGGTCGACTGATGTAAACCAGTCATCTTTTCGCACGAGACGCAGCAGAGATGTGTGAGTGAGCATTCTGAACTTATATCTTTTTAGATATTTGTTCAGAGCCCTTAAATCAATTATTGGCCGAATTCCGTTCCCTCCCCGTTTGGGAACGAGGAAGTACTTGGAATAGAAGCCGCCCTGACTCTGCTCGCCGGGTACAATAGATATAGCCCTCTTTTCTTGGAGTGAGAGAATCTCTTTCTCCAATATGAGGGCTGACTCTCCTCGGGCCTGCGAGTGCAGAATGCCCGAGAAGCGAGGAGGGGTGACAGCGAATTGGAGTCTGTAGCCCTGTGTTACTGTCTTGAAAACCCAAGTAGATGATGTGAGCATCTTCCACTGCATGCTCCTTAGAGCCAGTGAGGATGGCACATCTCCTCCTCTCTGAGTTTCTATTTGTTGTGTTATGGGGCCCTCTAGTGTCTGAACACAGTGGTGCCCCTTATCGACAATACCCACCGACACTGCCCATGCGCGTGGCGGTGGTGCCCTTAAAGCCCCAGCCGGTATTGCGCATGCGCTTGGCGGTGGTGCCTTCACAGACCCGTCAGTAATCCGCCTTTTGAGAGATGCCGTAGCTGCTCTCAGAAGGGAAACAATTGACGGGCTGTTTATTGGCTTTATTGATTTTCTTTACATTTTTTTTAGCTGCGCCCTCGGCCTGAAGCCTGGATGCGTCAGCGGCAAATGTTTTATGACAGAAGGATCAACCAATGTGTGACATGTGTTTGTGCAGACTTGAGGATGGTGTTTAGGCATCTCTCGAGGCGGCGGGAACACATTCACGGAGGGGAGAAGGAGGGGCTGTCACGCCGCTCGCTTCTTCTTCCTCGACTGCTGGCCGAAATTCTGGGTTGGCTGAGCCTGAGCTGCAGCCGGAACCGGAGAGTTTCTAGGCCAGCTTGCCCTTGTCTCCAGCCTGGGCTGGGGACTCGGGTGAGCTGCGACCTCTGCGTCTTCGGTGCTTTAAACCGAGCAGAGTTTGAGGCAGCTTGGGCAGAGGACTGCTGCTGCGAGAGCAGCGGCTGGACCCTTCGAGGGAGGCAGAGGTGGAGTGCCTCGTCCTCCCTCTTTTTCGTCTCACACCTCCTTTGCATGGAGGCGAGAGCGGAGCCGAAGATTCCCTCGGGAACGATGGGCAGATCCAGCATATCCTCCTTTTCCCGGTCTGGGAGGTTGGTGAGGTTGAGCCATCTCGCTCTTTCCTGCACCACCATGATCCCAATTACCTTGCCCGTGGCCTGGACGGCGCAGCGTTGGACACGGAGACAAATGTCCATGACCGCTGCCATCTCGTCCACAGTGGCTGCCCCCGGGTTACCCGACAGGTCCTCGCAGAGCTCCGCTTGGTAGGCGGTTAACAGCGAGGACACGTTCAGGGCCCTGGCGGACAACGCTGCAGCTTTGTAGGCCTTTTCAGTCATTGCTGACTGAAAGCGGTCCGACTTTGCTGGCAGCGTGGGGTTCCTGCTTGGTGACGGGCCCACCTTTGGTAGAAGGTGAGCCGCTACCAGCGGTTCCATGGGCGGCATGCGGAGCAGGCCGAGCTTCTCCATTCCATCACAGTCTAGGGAGGAGGCACCCTGGATTGGGACCTTGTTGCTGAAGGGCCGGTCTCTCCACGAGACCGACACCTCATCCAACATCTCCGGGAAGACTGGAAGGAGTTGTCTCTTTTTCCCCGCTGCTTGGGGAAGATGTTTTCCCTCGTAGCGGGACCTGGAGGTCTCCTTGGCCATTTCGGGCCACGGGACGTTGAGTCTGGCCGCAGCACGTTTACACACGGCCTGCAGGTCCATGCTCAGACCGGGTGAAGCTGGTGTGCTATTGCCCGGGAGAGCAGCTCTCGCCTCAGGCTTTGCAGCCTGAGCCGGTGACATGAAGGTGTCCTCTTCCTGTTCATCTGATTCGGACAGGAGGAACACCAAGGCGTCCTCTTCTTCGTCCTCCTCGTAGTCCAGCCCGAGGACATCCTCCGCGGGTGAGACCATGGTGAGGTCTAACCGAGAGCCCCAGCTTGGTGGAGCGCGGGAAACCGTTCCCGCATGTCTTGCCGTCACCGGGTCCCGGCCTGCCAGGGCGCGGGATTCCGGTTCTATGGCCATCGCAGATAGTGAGTCCCAGACCGACACGGAGAGGGGCTCACTCTCTGTGGCGGACGCCCCCGTGTCTTGACTGCCGGCCGGCGGGTCCGTGGACATGGGGGGGTCCTGTTCCGACAGGCTAGCTTGTCGTGCTAACCGTCGGCGGAGGCTCTTAACGGTGAAGCGGACACAATGTCCGCATGAGCCGGGGTTGTCGATAGCGCCTCGGGCGTGTTCCAGCCCGAGGCAGGACGAACAGACCTGGTGTGTGTCTGTGCCCGAGATCTTCAACCCGCAGCCGCAGAGTTGAGCCACCGAGTCCCTGACTCCTCTGGTGTGAGGGAGAGGGGCGTCCATCTTGGTCGCCTCGTGGCGTGGAGAGGGCCCGCTCTCGACAGGTGGGACGGGAGAAAAATATATTATCACCTTGTCCTTAATCCGGAGAAAAGGACGGTGTGGGTCTTTTATTCCCGTAGAATACTGACTGGTGTGGCAGTATGCTCCTTAAATCCTTTCTTCCTCCGTGGAGAAGAGAAAAGAAAAAACTTCCTCGCTACCGTGGTGTCGGTAGAGAGGGAGCGAGCTAGCAACGGGTGTGCTGCTAGCTTGAAAAAATCGGACCTACCTTACTTTCTCGGGTGAGAGAAGGACGAGGTCGATTTTAAATACTAACAGCGTTAGTACTACCGTCTTCCTGCAAAGCAGAAGGAGTAGCCGGCGAGCGCCCGGCAAGCGCCCGGCAAGCGCCCGGCAAGCGCCCGGCAAGCGCCCGGCGACCGAAATGGGTATTTGGGTTCAGTCTGTGGACAGTGAAGCTTGCCCGGCTACTGTAGAGATGTGCTCTGAAGCGAGAAGAGGTGTTTGAATGACGCATGCGTCGTGGCGCAAGCTACTTATAGGGGGTGATTTCCCTGACGCTGACGTCAAGATCACCAGCCAATCAGGATTGGCGTAATGAGATTGATGCTTCTGTTTGCTCCGCGATGAGGCGCATCCCATAGTGAGACATCGAACGGAGTGTTATGAATGAGAACAGTGGTTTGCAGCATAAAGATCAGTGACACGTACACTACAACATCCAACTTCATTCGTCACTACAAAAAAAAACAGAGAAAGATGCGTGCATGTGTTGTGTTAGCTAGAAAGCTAACGTTAAATTTAAGCTACGTTAGACTTGGTTTCAAATCGATTAAAGAGAGAGAGAGAGATGCCTCGTTTATTTCCCCTGTTATTATCAGAAGTTACTGTAAACTTTTGAATAATGTAGTTTGTTTAAATGTTTTAATTATGTTGTTTTTGTTTGTAGAAGTGCATCATTCCTTGATTTATTGTAAAATGAATCTGAACTTTTTGATCTGTTATGATGATAAACGGAAGCAATTTCTAAATTAACCCATTAACTGAGTTTTAAATCGTCCTACTTAGTTTATAAGGAAATTATGAAGAGGAACAAATTAAATGATTTTAAAATTATATCTATGTAGGTGCTGACGCTGTTGGCGGTTCTAGTGTTAACAGACATTTTAATTAAATATGTGTAATGGCAAATGCCATATGATTTTCTTTACCTGGAATTCTGCCTTTTTGAACAGACTTTTTGATTGAGTCCTAGCTATATTGTCTGCAGTTCTAGGGTTAATATGAATCTTTAATATGATTGTCATCGGTCTAAATTAGATTTCAAATGATTAACTGTGTATGTAATGAAGATCATAGTGTGGGTTAAATCCATTTTCATAACCACTGTCTTTTAACTGATTTAAATGCGGAAACTGGGCTTATTCATCAGAATTTCGTATGACTTGACTTGCTTGACCTGAGCAATGACTTGACTTGACTTGCTTGACTCTCACCACAGTGACTTGGGACTTGCTTGATACTTGTAGGTCAAGACTTGAGACTTGCTCATGACTTGCACATGTAGGACTTCCCACCTCTGTCAGATACTGTATGGAGAAGCACAATGAAGAATAGGAAAACACCAAAATGTTGACATGCAGTAAGAAGTTGGATTATTTTCTGGAGGATAATCAACACACAACTCACAAGGAAGTTAACTGCAATGTTGCCCTCAAAAGGATTTAAATGAAAGACTTTTATTGAAAATAACGAAAGAAAAAAACCAGTTACAGAATATACACGTAACCCTTACATTTCATGTTTCAGTGTTAGAAAAGTCTATGCCTCTTTTCTCCCTTCATTGTTTTCCGGTTCAGGTTCAGGTCATTTATTTGTACCTGTATGTACATTAGGTGGATAAATATATGTAGCCTACTGCATATCTTTCATTTTTGTTCTCAGAGTATGATTTGTATTTTTAGTACGCTGATAATACACAATTCTGGTCGACAATACCGCAACATCCTGTAAACCCATGCATGCCCTCTTACTGATAGCGGTTCTGGATAAGAGCTAATGCTTACAATGCAAATTATATTCACTATGGCCCAGGGAAGAGTGCACCTCAGCTCTGTTTCTGTATGTGGTTTATAACTGTGAAAATATTCCAGGGAGGTGAAGTTGAGTAGAAAATGTTTGCGGAAGATGAGTAGGTCTATGTAGCCGGTGGGATGTATTGCCTGGCAATCAGCTTGATGAGGCCTACAGTTGTGTTTGTGAATGGTTTTTGCCATACTGTATACACTTGGTGCTGAAAGTTAAATGGTACACATGCAGTAATGCACAGCCGATAACAATTGCACTACTTAACGAAAATTAATTGTAAATACACAGCAGCAATGCACATGTGTAACACAATTATGTGGTGGAAAGCCCACCAACTAAGTTTGTATTCTAAATGCTTGAATGTGTCCCCCTTCTTTCTCTACTGTTCTGTACAACAAGTTCATGATGCATCATCTCCATTTAACTCTGGAAAGTCCAAGATTATTGTAATTACACGGATGCGCTCTCCTACCAAAAATTAGGAGCATTACTTTTGTGACCCCTAAAATGAGAGAGCAAGTATCTCTTAGCAACCAATACCAACAATACAAACCTCTAGTCAAAGGGGCTCATCCTGGCACATTAGTTGGGAATGTGCTTTTACTTTAATCCCCCTGCACAATTTGCATTTCGATAGGCTGTTGGGAAAGAGGTGAAAGAGCCAGGCAGATGGTTCAAATTGATTCTTCTGTTCATATAGATGGAAGTCTGAAAAGTTAATCATAAAATGTAGTCCCAGAGCCAAAGCTTGTCTGCTTATGGCATTACTGCAAAGGCAATATGCAGAGACTAAGCCATGCGTTCAATGTATAATCACAGTGTTGATTGTAATAAAAAGCATAAATGCCCATATGTGCAGTATACACTTGCCAAAAAGTGATTTTATGTACTGTAAAGGACTATTCGTTTTTTAAATAGAGGTTCCATACATTTATATAAATGGTACAACTGAACAAGATGAATACAATGTATGAGATTTTCTTCAACAATAGCACAGTTGTGCTCACTTCTCTCTGATATTCTCTGGGAACATACAGTAAGTGTATCATGCACACTTCCGTATTCCCCCTCAGCTCCCGGTATGTGAAAATCTGGGGGGATTAGCCCTTTACCCTTGTATGCTAACATTTTGGGGGGCTCCTAAAGCCGGGGCCATAGAGTTCAAACAGGCCCCAGACCCCAAGCTAGCTCCCTAAAGGAAACTTGGAACTTATTGGCTCTGCACTTCCTCAGCTTCCTTGACGGAGTTGGACCCCGTCATAAGCATGTCACATCAATGAAAGTGACTCATAGGCGAGCAGAGGCAGGAGCATGGTGTCGTCACGAGGGAGCAGTGGTCCCTGCGGTAAAGACGAAGGGGTCGGAGGTGGGGAGTCTGGGAAACTCACAGCTCTGTTATTTGAGGTTTTTATATTTCTGCTCTCCTGCAAGTAAGAATATAAGGGCCTTGGTATCTTACGCAAGGATACCTGCATAAGATGTGTGGATGCTAGTGACCACATTAACATTTGTAGATGAGTTTGGCTACCCAAGTGTAATGCAGCAGTGTTATATGTATTGTAAGAGCAGTGGCATGTTTTTTCTAACTGCAAGTGTATAATTGTGTTGTCCTTGGGTGTATATGTTGTGTGCTTCTCATCAGCTAACTTTTATCCAGCCTTTTCAAATGTTGTGAGGAGATTAAAAGGGCTCACTTCATTAGAAAGATAAAAATGCTCCGGGTTCACGGGCAGACTTTTCTATGTGGCTGTGTTGTTTGTGCTTAACAGGCTTAGCCAATTACTATAACCCTGTGTCGGTCTTATTTGCTCTTTGCTTCTCCCTCTGATGTTTGTCCATCCTTCTCGACCACCTATTAACAAACAGTGAGATAATGTAGCTAAATACAAGTGCAATAATGAAAAGGGTTTATCCAGCACTTGCAGAAAACCAGGAAGATGCTTTCTCCTGCTCTCGGCTTGTATACTGATTAATGGATGAAGCTGATTTTATCTCCTTTATTAACTTCTCTCACTTCTTGACTCAATTACTCCCACTTCATCTAGCTCTCACACAGTCTCTTACCTAACCTAATGAGGATGTGCCTCAAACTTTTATTTCAACCGTCTCCTTTTTTCTTCTCTAAACAGCTCCCCTGATTGTGCGTGTTTCTTAAATAAACCGATCTTCAAGATGAGTATTTTCCCTATTAAAGTCCCACTGTGTTTGTCTCAGTGCAATTCACATTTCCTGGCTCAGAGACTTGGATCAAGTTGCTTACAAATAATTGTCAGATCTATTGTAAGCTACCAGAAGAAACACATTATTTATACTCAAAGCCAATTCCTGAAGAAATTACTAGTGGGAATGCTTTATGCTGAAAAGCTGACGCTGAATTGCTATGCTGAAATGTAATGTGTAAGAAGAAAGTGAAGAATTTAGATTGAAATGATACATGAACACTGGGGGCTTGAATGTGTTATAAGAGAATAAAAGAAAGTAAAAAAGCTTGGAAAAGCAGCAGAATATTTCAACTGCAAACTATTGAACTAACTTGATGGTGAATGATCTGTCGCCATGGCAACGGTATTTGATGACACCCCATATTATGCTTAGATATGTTGATCGCTGCATTGTTACCAAACCTGTGAAGTTTTGGGCTGTTTTGAGCATTTTCACTGAAGTTATGAGAACACCGTGTTTCATGTCAAGCATTGTGTTGCCATGGCAACGGCATTTGAAGAAATCTCAAAACTGTCCCGTAGATGTTCACGGCTGGACTGTTAGCACGCATGTGAAGTTTTAGCACTTTTTGACAATTTTACATAGGAGTTACGACAACATCGTGTTTTTTGGCGAGGGATGCACTTCCATGGAAAAAGCCTATGTCGAGATCTCAGATTTGGCATAGAGCTGTTGAGGCATGGACCGGTGATATACAAGCGAGACGGTCGGACCGTGTCCATTGGAGTTACAGCGACATCGTGTTTCATGGCGAGGGATGCGTTTCCATGGAAACGGCATATGATGACACCCCATAATTGACATAGAGCTGTTGAGGGCCGGACCATTAACCATTATCTGAAGTCTGGTGTTGTTTTAGACCATTTGCATAGGTATCACGTCCAACATCGTGTTTTATGGCGAAGTATATGTTTCCATGGCAACAGCCTATGGTGAGATCTCAGATTTGGCGTAGAGCTGTTGAGGCATGGACCGGTGATATACAAGCAAAGTCTGGGGGACGATCGGACCACGTCCATTGGAGTTACAGCGACATTGTGTTTTATGGCGAGGGATAGGGTTAGGGTTAGAATGGAAAACATGGAAACATGGAAACAGCATATGATGACACCCCATACTTGACGTAGAGCTGTTGAGGGCAGGACCATTAACCATCATCTGAAGTCTGCTGGTGTTTTTTGGTGAGGGATGCACTTCCATGGAAACAGCCTATGGTGAGATCTCAGATTTGGCGTAGAGCTGTTGAGGCATGGACCGGTGATATACAAGTGAAGTTTGGGGGGCGATCGGACCGTGTCCATTGGAGTTACAGCGACATCGTGTTTTATGGCGAGGGATGCGTTTCCATGGAAACGGCATATGATGACACCCCATAATTGACGTAGAGCTGTTGAGGGCAGGACCATTAACCATTATCTGAAGTCTGCTGCTGTTTTATGGCGAGGGATACGCATCCCTCGCCATAAAACACCACATTACGTAACATCAGATTTGATGTAGAGCTGTGTTAAACATTATCTGAAGTCTGCTCCTCTGAGCATGTCAGTTGGAGTTATGACATCATCGTGTTCCACGACACAGGTGTTTATATTTGAGCTAACGACGTGTACATAGATCAAAGGTTTCCATGGTGATGTGCAGTAATCAGTGAGAGGAGAGCATTTGCATTGTTCTAAATGAGAGATAAACCTCTTACATGTGAACTAGGGATGCACGATAATTAGGAATTATGACGTCATCCCGATAAACCCGATACCAGTATTAATAGCCCCGATAATATACAATATATTTTTTGGGTAAAAAAAAAGAAAAAAATACTGCGGTGTGGGTGGATTGGGATGAGGGGCGCTTGTTTTTCACTCGGCTCCTCCCATTTTGCCAGTACTGTGGTATTAGTGGTATAGGAAGAGGGAGTTCTTCACAAATCCAGCGCTCCCTAATACTTCGAACCTGATCAGTCACCTGAAACATCGCCATCGCTACGATGGTGTGTTAAAAGCGTACGAAGACAATAATACAATACAAAGTGTGTGTGTGTGTGTGTGTGTGTGTGTGTGTGTGTGTGCGCGCGCACGCGTTGGAGCTATGTGCAACTCAAGGCATATGCTCGAACCGGAGCTGCCTGGACGCTGCAATCATGTTGTGCACTATCCGTGCTGAGTGTGCTGACTTTTCGTACAATGTCCCACTGTCTGGCTTCCTGCATAAAGTCAAGTGCTCGGCGCAGTTGCGGCGAAATGTCGCTCCTCTGTTTTCATTTAAACAGCTCCTTATATCCGTTAGCGCAGCTAGCTGGCACCAGATGCTAACAACAACAATGCACGTCAGGTCTCTCTCTCGCTCGCTCGGGCCACACATACACACCCTCCCGGTCCTCCAGATGGCCAGTCGGTGCCTGCCGGTGAGCGTGGAAGTGTGGTCTGCCACAAGCGGGCGGCAGGAGCGGGGCTGTCAGCATCAGCTTGTAGATGGTATTTTAAACTCAATGCGCTCTGAAACTACGGGGCGGCCAAGGAAAAAAAATACACATGCGTTAATCGCGTTAAAATAATTAGTGGCGTAAATCTTTTTTTATTATCGGTTATCGGTATCGGTATCGGTCTTGAGAAGCAGGAAGTTATCGGTATCGGTTTCAAAAACCCAATATCGTGCATCCCTAATGTGAACGTTTTGTTGAAGAACCGTAACAGATATCGGTGACATTTCAAAGCGTGAAGCATGTCAAGGAACTTGAGCATCTGAAGTGTACTTGTTGTGGACTTTCGGGTTAATAATGTGGCCTTTTTGGCAGATTAACTAAAGGTCTGCGGCTGCTGTGGTGGGGAAAGATGAGGCTGAATTTACAATATGCGCATTCACACCGCAGTACTTTTCCCACAAAGGTTCATGAGAACTTAGTTTATGAGAACTCTTTAGTTCTCATGAACTAAGTACAGATCGCGTTTACACCGGAATAAGTTCCTGGGGAAGGATTAGGCAAATAAAGCCGCTGACGTCACTTCTTCTTCTTCTGCTTTGGGTTTACTGGCAGGTCGCAAACAACTTCACGGCGTACACTGCCACCCGGCCGGAAGTCCCCGGAATTGAGGACTATAAATCGCCAGAACGCCGACACCTCCTCATCTCCACCGCTCCCATGTTTTATTTTGTGTTGCCATAAGTTAGTCTCTCTGCGTTTGTGCGCTGGGATAATGCTAATGCTAATAATGCTAATGCGAGGATAATAAAATGGCGGCTTCACAAAACTTGTTTGGAGTTTTACGGGCGTGGTTTGCATTCCGCCCAGCCAATCAGACATAGGAACCTTTTTCTCCCACGAAAGTCCCTGCTCTCTAGCAGGGACGGAAAAGGGGGTACAAAAGGTTCTGATGAACTAATTTTAGTTCCGGCTCTTTTTGGTGTGAACACGACATTTCGGAACTATATCGGAACCAAAGTGGGAATGGTACTGCGGTGTGAACGCGGCTAATGGGGTTTAATGGAGACATGTTGAACATTTTTGACACTTCATGCCCTCAAGAGGCATTTTTTTTAATTATTTAGCTTTCTTTTTTCCTACATTTGTCATGAATAATTATGTCTCAGGAATGTAGGGTTTGGGAATTATGGCAGGTTTAAAAGAAAATATGAAGGCAAAATTAAATCTGTCCTCCACTCCACTAAAATCTGAAGAAGGCCTCTTTACCAAGGTCTGAACAATGTTTAATTTCTCTAAAAGTATGAATTAGATTTAAAAGTTGTGTTAAAAGAATAATGTCAGCAAGATGTGTAACATTTTAAAGTTGGAATGAGGTTTCTGAGTGAAAGTAAGAAGGAAGCAGTTGAAGTTGTCTGAAGAGTTTCTCCATTGACTTCCATATTAAAAATGTGATGTATTATGGGATATATCTCTGGAGTTATGAAAGTTATGAATGAGAAAAGTAATAGCCATCGATTCCCAACCGAGCTGAACGTTTTGATGTTTAAATGGAGTTTCTGCGATGTGGAATGTGGGAGCAGAAGAGGCGCAAAATAATCCGGCGGAATAATAAAGAATTTTGTGCGTCGAATAACAATTAGTTGGAATGCTGTATCAGCATTCCCACAAAATTATAGGTGAAGTACTCTATAGTAAAAGATTCTGTCAAATCACGATTCCTTTTAAGACATTGATAATTCATGACTAAGTTAGCAACATTAAATTCAAGTTTGCACGGGCAATGAGGGTTATTGTTTCAAATTAAATTATTCACAGGTCTCTACAATATTTAGGGGAATAGAAACGTTTTTTAATGCAGTTTCCTGCTCAACTACAATTGAAAGCCCATTCAATGTGCTTTAATTGCGGTATATAGTCATCCCCAACATGTTGCCTAATCATTCTGCTGTAAAGGGCAACAGATGCCTGCAATAAATGATGCATTACGTCAAATCACTTGTACATGTATACTTCTTCCCATGTAAGCCCACACACCAGTCGTGGGGTGTGCCCCAACCCTGGATGGCACGCTGTCCTATTTGTTGAATCCAGCCAACTCTCCCGGAATAGCAGTGTTTTTACACATATTCAATCCCCTGATCCATAGCCTCTAATGTAACATCACCACTGCTTAAAGCACTGTGGACTGTGTTGTACGCAAGGGTTAATGTAGTGGGAATACTTTGTTTTGATTAGTGATACAACTTTAATCCCTATTTAGGCCTGCATATGTCAATAAAAGTGATAGATTACTTATAAATACATTTCATAGGCTTCACTGTTTTCATATGATACTGTGGGACATGATGGTCTAAATCCTGTCCATCTGGTACCATAAGGTGGTTGAAATAAATGTTGACAGTTATTTGCAAACAAAGTATTTGATCCAGCTTCACATGCTGGTGTGTGGTGTCACTCTCTTTACCCATGGACACATGCTCTCTCTCTCCCTCTCTCCCTGTCTCCCCAGTTTTGTGTCTTGGATTACAGGGTAACTGGAGCCGTGTTAGTGTGTGGCGTTCCTCAATCCCCCAGAGGACCTCAGCTACATGTTATGGTTTCCATCAGTCTTGAGCATGGCTGGAAAGAAGGTGTGCTTGTGTGTGTGTGTGTGTGTGTGTGTGTGTGTGTGTGTGTGTGTGTGTGTGTGTGTGTGTGTGTGTGTGTGTGTGTGTGTGTGTGTGTGTGTGTGTGTGTGTGTGTGTGTGTGTGTGTGTGTGTGTGTGTGTGTGTGTGTGTGTGTGTGTGTGTGTGTGTGTGTGTGTGTGTGTGTGTGTGTGTGTGTGTGTACTGTTGTTTTACTGCAAAGGTCTGAGATGAGCTTGATAAATGCTGCAGGTCAACAGCCTAATTTAAAAAGTGCTGCAGTTTATATTCTTATTAATTAGATTGAACTTATAACCACATTCATTTTTTATTTTCTTACACTTAATTAATAATAATAATAATAATAATTGACCTCTAACGTTTTCCATCAACATTTTTTTAGATTGCATATACAGTCTTAATGTCTCTTTTTTTTTTAAATGAAAGTGTGTGAGGCGTGCTGTTCAGCCAGCCAGCCGCCTTATATTTCATAAGGTCGACGGTACATTATGAAAGGAATGTCGTTCACTGCTGATCTCAACCTTTGACCATTAGTGTCGTATAGTGGATGTTGGAGATTTTAAGTCACCACCAATAAAGCTTGAGAAGGTGATGAAACAACAAACAAAACTGCACTTTGGCCTGTGCTTTCAACATGCTGCAGGACGAAAGGAGTGGGCCTAACATATGGGAAAATTACTTCTTCTCCTTTGTTTATCATGGGGATTTAAAAGAGCCAGGGGACCAGAAAGGGTGATTCTCATTCACTTTCTGGAGAAACATATCCTTCTATAAAGATAGTAAAAGTTTCAGTTTTCATTTTGATTTAATGTTTTAAGTGAGGTCGTCAGACATGCAATATTTTGTTTTGCTGGATGAGGCAAAGTTGGCTTACTATTTTACTAGTTGGTCAAGTTCCCACCCCAACACCTTCCACTCTAACTGATGATCCAACTACCTTGAAATAGCATGTAGCCTGAGGCAGAGGGTAACAAATATCTCCGAAGCCACCACAGGGACTGAAGGAGCAGACAGTAAATACACAAAATCAGCAATACAATGCCAATTTTCTCCAGGTTTTTCAGCTTCACTGTACTTTTGTTGTGCTGTTGTTGCAGTGACTTCCCAGAGCTTAATAGCCACAACCCAGCGGATCACTGAATAATGGCTTATGCTCCAACACATCGTTAACAGTATTACAAATATAAATAAACATTTCAGACGAAACGTTTATGAAACAGCGAGACAGGGGTACAGACATATTTATGTGGAAAATATGCTGTTTATGGATATTTTCGGGCCACAAACTCTCTTCTTAAGCATTGTATTGAAACATCATGTCTGTGATAGAGGAGGGGGTAACTCCCATTTCAGGCACTTAATATCATGTCTTTCCGAAGTGACAATATTTTCACATTTGCATTAAAGGTGGGGTAGGTAAGTTTCAGAAACCGGCTCGAGATACACTTTTTGTTATATTCCATGGAATGCTCTTAACATCCCGATAGCAATGAATATCTTTAGTGCTTTGACAAAAATCCATAAAAAAATGTCACGTACACGTATTTATCGTGTAAAATGTCGCTGTTTAAGCATGACTTTATCGAACTGATCTGTAGGCCTACACAGGACTGATGTGCGATCTCTATTTTTCAAAAAGATTATAAATGATCATTTCTATTCAATTTGACTAAATTAAAAATAAACAAACGTGCTATATTTATGATAGTACTGAAAATATATTTTAATAAAAGAGAGAAACATTGGCGAGTGAGTTGCAATGCAAGCCCAGCTGACATTGCTTCCCTTGGCAATTGTTGCTTCTGGAGGGGGGTTTCCACTGCTTGCTATGATAAACCAGGTGTGTTATTACTAGTAAAGACAAATAATTAACAAATACATATCTGTATTGACACAGCAACGTGTACACTGGTGTTATTAGATTTGGCTACAGACTTACCCCCTAAACGCACCAGGAGCGTCTGCGCTGCGTTACAGCCACGCCGCGGCGTTCGCAAAGATTGCGGCCACTCTATTCAATGGGTGCTATTCCACCAGACGCGCCCAGGCCCGCCTTAACCTGCCATCAGGCCCTGGGGCTGATAGTTTTGTAGGCCCCCTATTTAAACAACAAATCAAAGTCATTTATAGCCTCGGCAGGCTCTGTGATCGCACTTCTCCACTCTGCTCTACGCGCGCCTGGTCCTCTCCTCCAGATGAGTGACGTATCGGGCCTCCCTCATGTATTTGTCCGGTTGCCGTTGGCTCCCCTCCACATAGCAAGTCCTCGTCGTCCTCTCCATCTCCTCCCCTCCCTCCCTCCTGTCTGTTTTTCCTCTCCCGCTACTCCATCGCTATCAGACGGCCTACTTGGCTCTGAGGCCCAGCGGCCGGCACCGCTACTGCTCGGTACATAACTAATCTGTCCTTCCTCCTCATCCTGGCCTACAGGTTTAAAATAACCTGTACGCTTCGGCATTTTTTGTAATAGCTGCTTGTCTCGAAACTACTTTTCCCTCAACAATTTCCTTTTCCGAGCGCCACTCTCAAACTTTTTCTCCTAAACAACCTTCATCTGTCACTCAATCACTCGCAATTTGAATAAGTCACATGTGAAACATATTCTCATTCTGATTGGCTGTGAAGTGGTGCCCACTGACTGTTCATCTCTGGAATCCATCGATCTGATTGATTAGCGGAGCAAATTATCAAAATACTACGGAGGGAAGATATTTTCGTTTGGATTACTGGTCTGGGGGAAGCTCACGAGTGTGTGTGTGTGTGTGTGTGTGTGTGTGTGTGTGTGTGTGTGTGTGTGTGTGTGTGTGTGTGTGTGTGTGTGTGTGTGTGTATACGTGTGTGTGTTTGTGTCATTTAGCGTTTGTGTGTGTTGTGTTTGTTTCCCGGGGAAAACACTCACGAGAAACCCCGGCTGTTGTTAGGCCTGCTGTGACGTCAAGTTACTCCGTTCTCCGCTTGTAATTATGCTGTTACAAGCTTCAAAGTTGTATTTATCATCTGAATTTGCCGAAACAAGTTTAATATCCTGAAAGCCAAGACTTTGTTTATTTGAAACCAGATGAAAACAAACTGTAACGGACCCTGCCGTGTTATCTATGATTACTATATGCCTTACATTCATAATTTCAGCCGGAGGGAGGGGGGGTGAGTGGCGAGTGAGAGCTGTCATCTTCCCTTTACAAGCTTCAAAAATGTATTTATCGTGTGATTTTGGAAATAAAAGTTTCATATTCTGAAAGCCAAGACTTTGTTTATTTAAATGTTTTTTAAAAACATCCGAAATAAAAACCTTTTTTTTTTTTATTTACTTTTTTTTAAAAACTTTTTTATTGGCTCATGATAGGCCCCTGATCTCCGTAGGCCCCTGGGCTTCAGCCCAGGTCAGCCCGTGCATTAAGGCGGCCCTGGACGCGCCGCGTCGAAGCGTCCCAGAAGCTCCTCTCCGCAAGGAATTTCTAAAATATAGGATGAATCCTATTTTTGACGCGGCGCAGCGCGGCCCAGGCAGGAAGTGATGAAAATCACCTTGTTGTCTGCTTTGCTGGTTGAGGGGGTGCACCCAAAACCGGCTCCTTCTCCTCCCCCCCACCACCGTCTTTCAAGTAGGAGAATACATGCCAGCGTTCTCCTCCGGTTTACAGGCACTGTCAATTATATATATATACAATAATTATGATGATGAATGCATATTTTGTTACCACTAAAATGCAGCAAAACATCTTTGATTCATGTCGTTTATAACTGGAATATTACAATTATTATTAACTGTGTCTGTAGTCTACAACACAACAAAATAGGAAATAACAACAATAAACCCGATTTAAACAGACACAAAAATAAACCATTTAACTACGTAGCCTACTACTTGTAGAAGTACAAATGTCCAGGAAATATTCCAAAATCAACAACAACTGCGAGGCTGCACACACGACGCTCCGCTTCCGCAACGTTTTGAAACGCGCCTGGTGTGTTAGGGAGGAGGTCGCAGCGTGGCGCAGCCGCAGCGCAGCGCGGCGCAGACGCTCCTGGTGCGTTTAGGGGGTTAGGGCAACTGTAACTGATCGCAGTTGCCACTGCTAGTGAGATGCTAAGGTTTATACTTTAATGAGGCAAAGGACAGTTATATTTTATTTTACACATGTATAATTGTGTTATTTTAAATGTAGGCATATGTACTTAACTTTTATTATTTTTGTTGCTAATAAACAGATTAATGTCATTGTATCGGTTTTGTTGTTTAATATTTTAATTTTGATTAAACATTTTTATTTCAATTATTTAAATGATGAAATCCATTAATAGCAGATACTCATAATTTTATATTGGCTATACTCTTACAGTTTGCCTAATCTACTTTTTTGGGAGGGGCAGTAGCTATAAGAACTGTATGTTTTTAAATCTGGGATTTTTCCTTTTATAGCCTTTATATTTATTTCAGATTTCAAATCCTAACTGTATGGCACAAGCAACAATTTCAATTTATTTCCCTCAGGTTTGTCTCGAAACCTATAGGTTACTTACCTAACCTCAGTTCTCAGAGTAACATGACGTGAGATGTCTCACTATGGGATGCGCCTCAACGCGTATGCAAACAGAAGCATCATTCTCATTACGCCAATCCTGATTGGCTGGTGATCTTGACGTCTACGTCAGGGAATCCACCCACCCTTTAAGTAGCTTGCGCCACGTCGCAGCATCATTCAAAATAAGCACCTCTTCTCGCTTCGCCTTAGCAAGAAGGGCCGTCTGGTGTAGACATCTCACTTCATGTTACTCCGAGCTCTGGGGTTACGTAAGTAACCTATAGTTCTCATTCATAACACTCCGTGCGATGTTTCACTATGGGATATTGAAACTCCCGTATTACTAGACATGCTTATCTCAAAAATCACCAAAACAACCAGAACTTAACAGGTAGAACCCTGTCTCAACACGGGGCCCAGCACTGCGCGGGCCACACTTGGAGCAGAGACATCTAGCCTGTAAAAGCGGACAAAAGTGAGCGGTGAGGACCAGCTCGCTGCTGCACAGATGTCTTGGATGGAAACACCATTGAACAAAGCCCAGGATGTAGCCAGTCCACGAGTAGAATGAGCACGCAGGCCCGTTGGTGCCTGCAAACCCTGACTCGTATTAGCCAGAGCAATCGCTTCCACAATCCAGTGGGAGAGCCGTTGCCTGGTAACGCGCTTGCCCTTATGAGGGTTAGCCCAGGATACAAAGAGCTGGTCATTACAACGAAACTCTTTTGACCTGTCCATATAGATGCGTAAAGCACGGACTGGGCACAGCAAATTCGGCCGCTGTTCGTCAGAGGAACACAGTGGCGGAGGAAATGCCTCAATGTCAATGGGGGTACATGTGCGAGCCCCTTTCATAAAACGGCAGACCAAAGGATGTTGGCTAGCCGTCTTTCCCTCAAAGCCCACATGGCATGCAGCAATAGCAGCCAGGTACACTTTGATCGTAGAGAAAGCTTTGTGTTTATCAATCAGGTCCTGTAGAAATGATAGAATCACCCCGACAGGACATTGAAAAGAGATGTGTCCTTTTTGAAGGCACCACTCCTCAAACACCCTCCACTTACAGTCATAGAGGGACCTGGTGGAGGAAGCTCTTGCACTCTGAATAGTGTTTATCACCTTCTGAGGGAGTCCCACTGTATTCAGGTTATACCACTCACGGGCCAGGCCCATAGTGCCAAGCGCTCTGGGTGTGTGAGACAGTATGTCCCTGCGTAGCGGGAGCTGCCACGGCTGCCCGCACAGCAGCTGATATATCTCCGCCAGCCAGTACATTGCAGGCCAGTGTGGAGCTATTAGGATCAGTGTGTGGCGTTGTTCTCTCACTCTGGCCAGAGTTGGGGGTATCAAAGCCATGGTGGGAACGCGTACAGAAGGACCGGAGGCCAAACGTGCGCGAGCGCGTCCACGCCTAACGGTGCGTTTAAATCGCTCATTGAAAAGAACAGCTGGCATTGAGCGTTTTCTTTTGATGCCGCGGCCCGGCCGTAACGCACCCACAGCTGACTCACAATTATGGGATGTAGAGTCCAGTCTGCATATAGTGGTGCACCTCTGGACAGCAGATCTGCCCCGAGGTTCATCACTCCTGGTACGTGCGTCGCTCTCAGAGAGAAAACGCCCTTGGAGTTTTATATACGATATTGTGGTCGTGTTGCCTGTCCTCACGAGGACATGATGTCCTCTGAGAAAAGGCAGAAAGAGTTTCAGGGTGAGGAACACCGCTAAAAGCTCCAGATAATTTATGTGTGACCATTGGAGGTCTCTGCTCCAGAGACCCCTCACAGGTCGACCTTCGTATATACCCCCCCAGCCCGTAAGACATGCGTCTGTGGTGACCACCTTCCGCGATAGGACAGCACCCAGAGGCACGCCCCGTACTAGAAAAGTCGGGTGCAGCCAGTGGCGCAATGCCATTACGCATTTCATAGTGACCATCCCTCTCCGCGCGCCATGACGCGCGGGGTCCAATCTGAGGGCAGCTACCCAGCGCTGAAACTCCCTCATGTGTAAGCGTCCCAGTCGTACCACCAGGATGGCTGACGCCATGAGCCCCAGTAACCGCAGACATGATCTGAAGAGAACATATTTGCGTGGCTGGAAATGAGCGAGGCAAGCCCTGAAGGCTTTCACTCTCTCTGCTGACAGGCGGGCTGTAAAGGGCACCGAATTCAGGCGTAGGCCCAGGAAGAGTACGGTCTGGGCTGGGGACAACACGCTCTTTTCTGTGTTTATTACGAAACCCAGGTCGAGCAGGTGTTTTACGAGAACATTCGTCTGCGTAATAGCCTCTTGCTCCGACTGTGCGAGAAGGAGCCAATCGTCCAGATAAGTTGCCAGGCGAATACCCTGTTGTCTTAACGGGGCTATCGCGGCTTCCGTACACCGTACAAACACTCGTGGGCTGAGAGACAGACCGAAGGCAAGTACTCTGTACTCGTAACAGACACCCTGAAAGGCGAACCTCAGATATTTCCTGTGTGGATAATATACTGGGATGTGGAAATACGCGTCTTTCAGGTCGACTGATGTGAACCAATCGTTTTGGCGCACGAGACCCAACATAGATGTGTGAGTGAGCATTCTGAATTTGTATCTTTTGAGATATTTGTTCAGAGCCCTCAAATCTAGTATAGGCCGAATCCCGTTCCCTCCCCCAAGGAAATACTTGGAATAAAAGCCGCTCTGACTCTGTTCGGAGGGTATTATAGATATAGCCTTCTTGTCTAGTAGCGAGGGGATTTCTTGCTCTAGAATATGGGCCGACTCTCCCCGGGCTTGCGAATGCAGAATGCCCGAAAAGTGAGGGGGGGTGACAGCGAATTGGAGTCTGAAACCCTGTGTTATTGTCTTGAAAACCCAAGCAGAATCTGTGAGCATCCTCCACTTTTCGCTTCTCAAAGCGAGTGGAGATGTCAAATCCCTGCCGTCTGCCCTCTGTGTCTCTATTTGTTGTGTTATGGGGCCCTCTAGTGTCTGAACACGGTGGTACCACGGTGGTTGACAACCCCGGTCGACATGCGCATGCGCGTGGCGGTGATGCCTTCACAGCCCTGTCCATCGTCCACCTTCTGAGAGAGGTAGCAGCCACTCTTAGAAGGGGGGTAGACGTCAGACTGTTTATTGTTTTCATTGTCTTTCTTTTAATTTGTATTGACTGCGCACTTGGCTTTAAGCCTGGAAACAACAGTGGAAAATGATTTATTAAAAGACAATATTGATGACATGTGTTTGTGTGACTTAAACGAGCAGCAGAGCTTGCTGTCGTTGATGTTAAGTCCATTTCCCTCATGGCGCGAACTTGAGGATGAGCCTCATCCTCCTTCTTTTTGGATTCAGACCGCTGCTGCATCGCAGCTAGAGCGGAGCCAAATATGCCCTCGGGAACAATAGGCATGTCCAAGACGTCCTCTTTTTCCCGGTCTGGAAGGTTCATCAGGGTCAGCCACCTGGCTCTCTCCTGTACCACCATTATCCCCAGTGCTTTGCCCGTGGCTTGGACTGCACAGCGCTGCACACGGAGGCAAATGTCCATGATCGCTGCGATTTTGTCCCACACGGCAGGCTCAGGTTTGACCGTCATGTCCTCGCAGAGCTCCGCCAGGTAGGCGGTCAGCAGCGAGGAGACGTTGAGCGCCTTGGCGGACAAAGCTTCGGCTTTATAGGCTCGTTCGGTCATTGCTGACTGGAAGCGGTCTGCCTTTGCCGGTAGCGTGGGGTTCCTGCTTGGTGCCGAAGCCAGCCGTGGTTGGAGGTGGGTATCGATAGCTTCCTGGGCGTGTTCCAGCCCAAAGCAGGACGAGCAGACCTGGTGTGAGTCCGTGCTCGAGATCTTAAACCCGCAGCCTCCGAGCCGAGCCTCCGAGCCGAGCCTCCGAGCCGAGCCTCCGAGCCTCAGACTCCTCTGGTGTGAGGGAGAGAAGGGTCCATCCTCGTTTGCCGGGGTGTCGGCGCGGAGGGACAAGCTAGTAACAGGTAATTTACCGAGAAAAGAAATCCAACCTTATCGTTATTCCGAAAGGAAAAAATGACGGGGTAAATTTTTCTCCAAAAAAAATATTAACTGGTGTGTTAATATCTTTCTTATCTCCGTCTCCTCTGGTGTGAGGGAGAGAAGAGTCCGTCCTCGCTCGCCGTGGTGTCGGCGCGGAGGGATAAACTAGCAACAGGTATGTTACTGTTTGAAGAAAAAATCAAACCTTACCGTTATTTCGAAAGAAAA
This sequence comes from Pseudochaenichthys georgianus, assembly GCF_902827115.2. Lineage (NCBI taxonomy): Eukaryota > Metazoa > Chordata > Actinopteri > Perciformes > Channichthyidae > Pseudochaenichthys > Pseudochaenichthys georgianus. Next base: position 15,251,344 of record NC_047506.1, read on the forward strand.
AACGGCGGGGCAGATTACAATATTAACTGGTGTGTTAATATTTGTTCAATTCTTCTGCAAAGCAAAAAAGTAACCGGGAAGCGCCCGTCGACCGAATGTTAGCTTGGGTTCAGTCTGTGGACCGTTAAGCTAGCCCGGCTACTGATATTCGAGATGTGCTCTGAAGCGAGAAGAGGTGTTTGAATGACGCTGCGACGTAGCGCAAGCTACTTCAAGGGTGGGTGGATTCCCTGACGTAGACGTCAATATCACTAATAAATGTGAGTATTGGGTTTTAACTTACTTTAAATTAACTAACGTCACACACGTCAAACCCAAGGGGCATTAAAACGTACATTTTCGTTAAATAATACGGATAAATACGTGACTCTAACTAGCTGGACGTACTGCACTGTTGGTTTACACTTATTTTTTATTCAATTCAGAAGTTTACTAAAGTCATACAGTGATCTTGGCTCTGTTATAGATAAGTTATACTTTATATTACATAAATAGACCCAAGTGAAAACATTTAGACCTGTGTACAGTACGGTGGATTTATAAAATGCTACCCTGACGTGTAGCTGCTGTTTGCTTTATTTATTTCTCTGATGTTGCAATGTTTTACTGTTTATTAAACTTTGGGACAACATTACAACCTTTTTATTCAGCTTGTGCTGCTTTGAAGTAGGGCTAAAAAAAAGCCTATTTTAAATATTTCCACCAGATTTGATCATCTTTTATTTAGGTTAAAGTGTATTTAATGTATCCTAATCCCATAATAATAACACAATCAAAAAGCAGCCTTTTGCTTGATTTTTGTTTTTGCAGTGCTGTCAAAGGGATGCAAGTGTGACTGTCACTTCTTCTCTTTAGTTTTTTAAAAACCAAAACAGTACATCATTTTAAATAATCCTTTAAGGATTGTTTGTCTGAAATGCTTAGTTATATTTTGCAATAATTAGTGGTCCGATATTAGGAATTATGACGTCATCCCGATAAACCCGATAAAAGTATTAATAGCCCCGATCAGAGCCATATAATAGAAGAGTTACGACAACGGAAGTCCAAAAACGGTTATCGTCACGTGGTTCATGTCGACGAGGATCGTTCCCTGGAAGTTCATGGCGGGCAATGTGAATGCATTGATAACAGGAGATAGAACTACGATTTTTGGTAATTATTAGTGAATAAAGGTTTTGATTTGCAATATTTATACAACAAATCGATATGTGTATGTATTTACATCAATATGTTTTAAAAAATAAAATCGAATTTGCTAATATTAAGTGATAATATTAGGATTAGTGTGAACAACTAGTTTACATGTTAGGCTTACAGTGCCTTGGTTAAAGAGCCTGTTGCTGTTTATTTATAGCTTTGAATTATTTCAAACCAATATTATCTTCTTAAACTTGTATGGTAGTCAGGAGCATCTCTTTCTAATGTTTATTGATACATTTAGAGGGAGGGGATCTAAAGTAATGCTTTAAGATTCAGATTAGATTCATTTCTACCATTTTCTTAAATTCATGGTAGTTTCAGTAATCCCCTGGTAATTGAGGACACAAGCTATCTAAATGACTAATGTCTTTTATGGCTTTCAGAAAGGACAGGAGACCGACAGGTGACTATCAAAGGACTAGCAGCAGCAGCATATGATGATGATGATGATGATGTTAAATGTGTTGCTTTAGGAACATCCCTTGCAAATACATGGAATTCAATAAACATTGAATAGCATATCATGCAGTTTGTCTGTGCCTTTTCCTCCGTGTTGTCCTGGTTTGCTGTGCTGCCTCCTAGTCACCACCATGGTTTGCTGTGCTGCCTGGGGATGCTCAAATCGCTCAGAGAAAGGAGTACGAATGTACGGCTTCCCCACTGACACAGAGCGGAGAAAAAAATGGCTGGCTCAAGTCAGCAGGAGCAATTTCACGACCAACAGCAACAAAATATGTGATGTAATTATATACAAACACTGCATTTGCACTTTTTCACAAAACGAAAACCACACCATTGGGAAAGCTTAATGTTTTGTTTAATACAAAAAAACAGGGAAAGGCTTGAAAAACACTGAGAGTTGAGACTCAGGGTGCAGGGTGAGGGTCTCAGTGCAGGTATTCAGGCTCCATTGAATCCCCCTCTGGTTCTTGTGCTGAAAGAGGGAGTAACAGACAGGAGAAAGGGTTATACACACACAGCACACCTATTGGATGGGAAATGCCTTGGGGAGATAAGGTGTTTTCTTATATAAAACAGTAGTATTAAACTTACCTTGTGTTTTCACTCTCACTTAAGTCCCTCTCCCTTTGCCATCAATCCAAAATTAGCTGAGCTGCAACATTATACAGACAGGTAATAATCAACAGAATCACAAGGACACAATATGGCTCTGCTAAAAACACTCACTCTTACACGCACCAAAGTTATATTTATCTAATATTTAACTCCCTCCACCCCCGCATACAATCCCGTTTAGAAGCCCCTCTTCTCTAATTCAACATGTTGGACGAAATGACATTAAGAGAACGGAATTTACAATTAAAAGGCTGTTCAACGTGTGTTGCTAACTTGCTTCGGTATCCTAGCTTGATCTGTTATCTGTAAACGTTCCCTAAATCTACTAATTTAGGGATAATCCACTGACATCCTTTAATACACATGTTAATTTGAATCAGATGTACTGATAATATCCGCAATATAAATTTTTAAACTTCTTCTTACCTTTAAAAGTCCGTCACGAATGGTCTATTATGCTGCAACTCCACAGCACTGCCAGCCTTGGCGCTAACTTCCGGGGAACGATTGAGAGGCTCCACGATCCGCCATTGCTGTAAAAAAGTGGTCCATTGGAGTGAACGGAGATGTCGTAACTCTTCTATTATATGGCTCTGGCCCCGATAATATACAATATATTCTTTGGGTAAAAAAAAGAAAAAGATACTGCGGTGTGGGTGGATTGGGATGAGGGCGCTTGTTTTTACTCGGCTCCTCCCGTTTTGCCAGTACTGTGGTATTAGTGGTTTAGGAAGAGGGGAGTTTTTGACAAATCCAGCGCTCCCTAACTCATGCCTGGCTGTGACGTAAATGGTGTGCGGCCGTGAAGCCAGGACAGTAAACAAACATGTCGTCGGTAGTATGGGACTATTTGAAAGTTTCAGAGTTAGATAGTTCGCTTGCTATTTGTATTAACAAATGCAATGCAGAAGTTCCACGAGGAGGGAAAAAGGCAACGAGCTATAATACTTTCAACCTTATTAGTCACCTGAAACATCGCCATCGCTACGATGGTGTGTTAAAAGCGTACGAAGACGCCTGCGCTGCTAAACTAGCGGCGAATCCAAAGCCAGCTGCAAAGGCACCAGGGCTTTTACCTATCGACGAGGCTTTTGAAAAAGGCAAGAAGTTTGCCAGAGACCCCAGGGTTAGTTTTGTTCATAGTAGTAATGCTCATGTAATTTGCTCACTACTAGTCTTTTTTTTACCACCAGGTGTGCAAGAACTACAGGTACATTTAATATATATATATTATATTATTATCGGTATCAGTATCGGTCTTGAGAAGCAGGAAGTTATCGGTATCGGTTTCAAAAAACCAATATCGTGCATCCCTAGCAATAATACTTTTGCAACCCTGTGTTTAATATGATTAATTAACTTTTTTCTTTTTCTCTGTAATTAGGACAATTCTGGAGAAACGGATCTGCTAAGGACCCCTAATCTGAAAAGTGCACAGCGGATCATCAGGACAGAGCTGCCATCCACCTGGACACCCCGAGGTGCTGGAGAAAGCAAAATGGCAATCAGGAATATCCTCCACCCAGAGCTCTGCTTACTGCCATCCTACAGACTTGTGTCTTTGTTTCAGAATTTGATTGTGTATGTGTCCTTTCTTTTAATAGATATTTAACGATTATCGCTTGAGTCTATCTGATTCCCCAAACAGCTGCTTCTATATACTTTCTGCACATATAATACAAATAAACAACTCCATAAACACACTTTTGCTGATATTTGTTTTACTGCTGGTGATGTTAAATGACATGATTGATTTCCTCTGTCTCAATGATGAAAGTTATAATAATAGAAGACATGAAGCTGCAGAGAGAGGATATCTACTTAATAAGATAAAATAAAATAAAAAGATGAAAATACAAAATTAAATTAGTAGTGGTTAAACACATTGTTTATTTCATTTACTGAGGTTAGCATTATTTACAACATGTGTACATAAGCAGTGGAATAATAGGATATCTCTAGGTCATTAAACTGATTAATACAAAAAAATAGGTAATAGAAAATGTTGAATTGTGTATTTCAGCAGAGTGGGGGGTCACGGTGGTGCTGGACCTGGAGGTGTTGACCTGGTGTCAGTGGGACATCATCTGGGCTGGTTTAGGGGAAGAAGGAGAATATAAACTGTTATAAACCACAGCTACATATTAAGATTAGAACACTAATATTGTTAAGAATCAATCTATACAACATGCTTTTGTTCATTTAAGAAAACATATTGTTTTATTAGTACAGACAAATTAAGACTTATATGATTAAATTACATCAGCTATATACATAATGTTGTTAACTTACTAATGTAACATTACTGGGGGCTAAAGGAACAGCTTAATCTTATTTACCTGGGCCCGGCCATGGTCCTCTTTATTTTATATGGAAGCCTGTTTGCGCCACAGGAAAAAAATAAATTCTGTAAGTCAATATATTGACTTAGCTATCTCAATATATTGACTTACTATCTCAATATATTGACTTACTATCTCAATATATTGGCTTAGCTAGCTCAATATATTTACTTAGCTATCTCAATATATTTACTTAGCTATCTCAATATATTGAGTTATATATTTATTTTTGTATTGAAATAATTATTTCAAATACAGAGTAAGGCACATAGACATCAATGTTCATCATATAAGCGGTACAACTTCATATTAAGGTAGACAAATGCACCATTAACATGCATATTAGCAGTATATTGGCTCTTTATTAGTCATTATAAATTATAGTTTCGCTCCGTTTGAATGTCAGTGGACTGCAAATAAGTCAATAAAGGAGCATGGCTGCTCATTCCCTGGCTCTCAAAAGAGTTTGGTTGGCTGTTTAATCGATGTTCACACTGAGACAGCACAACACAGAGAGAGAACAGTACACCTATTGTGTAAGTACATACAAGCAGTTCACACAGTATGATCACAAATACATAGATTCTGTTAAAAAACAGTTTTATTAAAAAGTACAGGCTGCATATGTTCTCAGCCTTGGAGAAACTTGACATGTTTTGGTACATGTGTCTAAACCTCTCTTTAGTGGTTCAGTAATAAAATAGATATTTCAACGTGAGCCTACTTTGTTCATGTACTGTTGAGGTTAATTTCAGTAGTTGCGTGCTATAATGTAATTTACAAAGTGTGAAGAGGAGGCAACTTTAGAATAGGGAACCTGTTCAGGTCAATTAGAGTCAAATTATAGCTTATTGGTTATGAACAAGACTTCACTTTAAAATAGGGAACATATTCTTAGATAGAAATACCTAATTTTGAGTTATTTAGACATATTGAGGAGATGCAGTCCTGTGTACAGATCAGTTCGATAAAGTCATGCCTAAACAGTGACATTTTACACGATAAATACGGGTTTAAACCATGGATGTAGGTTTAAACAGCAGCATTTGCCACGGAAGGCGAGTGGCAGCTACCGTAAACCTTCTCTTACCCCGGCATCTTGTGGCAACTCCCGTTCAGCAGCGGCAGATGCCTCGGCAAGTAGTGGCATCTGTGGCAGATGCCGGAAGTACTTGCCACTGCCTGCAGATGCCACGAAATACGCTTGCTCTCTCTCATTTGTGATGCGCATTGGCATACATGGTTCTGCTTGCTTGCATGATGATTATGTTGATGTTTTGTTGCTGGCTGTTTGTTTTGCCATGTTAGTGATATGTGTTTTTATTTTGCGATGTATGCCCCATGTGTGTTAGTTTACATTGGTAGTAGGCCATTAAAAAAGTTTATGTATCAACTGTGGTGTTTTCTGGCACGTAGGCCTTGGTTTTAATGCACAAAGTGAATGGGATGATGCCTGAATTGACCATGGGTGAATCTTCACCTGGTAAATTGAAGTTGTTTTATGGTTTGTTTTTTTGCACATATTTTCCTTATCACTAGAGCATTTTTTTTTTTCTCAAACTTGGTTAAAATGGTTGTTCTTCATATAATAATGAAAATAGATGGACTATTCCTTACTACAGTACACATTTGATTATCTTTAAGAGAACAGAGTAGGCCTTATATTTATTTCCTTTACATCTGGGAACTGTTACACTTTGCTATCATTTAAGGGAAATTGCAACAAGTTTAGAGCCTTAGTTTCAAGCAGATCAAAGACGCTGTACTTATGTCTTTTTGCAATATGCTTTACAATAATTAACTCATAGTTTGTAATAGTCATAGGCAGGTCTAAAATGATTGTTTCCTTCAACCATACTGTCATTATTGTTTTTATTATCAAACTTTGTTAAACCTTACTAATGGGTTTTTGTTATTACTATAACATTTGTAACACATGAAAACATCTTAAATCCCCAGAGACCTAAGTGTCACATGACATGTGTGAGACAGAAGCCTCGGCCAGCGTGGCTATAGCTTTGTAGTGGTCACCGTTGACAAATCAAAGTTCCCTGTTAAGTCTGTGGTGTGCAAGGTCATGGTCCCGATTGAGGTCTTTCTCTCATAGGATTAAGACAGCAGAACAACCTCCTTATTTTTCAAAACGGATGGCGTGCTAATCTGAAAGCTCCCTCTGTGATCTTGAGACCACAGTTTCAGGGTCGAGGTAGCGGGCCACTGATTTGCTCCTTGTAAAAATAAGTTTAACCCCTCAATCCGTTTTGCAAACCACCACTCTCCCAGATGAAAATAATTGCAGTTGTATACGAGATTTTGAAAGTACTGGAACAATACTTATACTGTTCACCACTTCTTGTGTATCTACTTAACTGTACACTAATATTGTCTTAATTTTTACATCTTCCAGGTAATACAGCATGTTTTCATACAATAAGGCAATACACCCTCTTGGATAAGTGAGTATACAACTTAACTTAACATAAACATTGCCTGAATACAAACTCAAAGTATTCATTTTATATCATTATCTTAAAACCATTACATCCTGTAAGAGAGAGAACATGAGCCAAAACACTCATTAACGGGTGCATTCACAAATGACATAAAAACAGTTAATAGTCTTTCAGAAAATAGTGCAAAACTTTATAGTTTTTCAGAAAATATGAACATCCCTTATGTGAATGTATGGAACTTTGTTGAGTTGTCGATGCACACCTTTTTGGTAATATGAAGGTATCAATACATCTTGTAATGGTTCTACAACATCCCCATGTAAGCTAAAGCCACTACTTAACTTAAAATCTATTGATAGATTTGTTGACATACAGTACGTTACCATAGCTGTCTCCCTTACATGAAAGAAAATGTAAGCTTTCACAACATGTTAGTGTGGCAATCTGTTTTCTATTCTGTCTTCTAGGTTGAAACATCAACGAAGATAATAACTTGTGATCAATAGCTTATTTTAATTAGAAGCAGAAAGTTGAACTTGTGAAAGCAGAAACAGCACCTGCAACCGATAACTGTCATAAAGGCCCTTTTTTTGATCCGTGTTTTCTCCTGTTCTCCTAATTTGAGATGACTACTTTCCCTGCACTGTGGTTCATCTCACTGCTAACTCCACAGTTGGCCTGCGGTGGGTGTAGACAGACATGTGCTACCTCCATAACACATGGTGTTGCCAGCCGTTTCCTTTCCCCTGCCAGTAAGGCCCTTCACTGGGAGTGCCTAACATGGAGGCTCACTCTGTTCCCCACAGATCCTAACCCTGAAAATACCCCAGTTAATCAGTAGGAGTCACTATGTAGCAATCTCTGGGAGGCTATCCCACCTGAAAACAACAATTCAACCTGTAAGCCACCTGTGCACCCCTCAGTGATGGCTCTGCTCCATTTAGGCGTGCCAGTGAGCTACTGTATGATGGTGAGCCAAGCTTACAGCTACAAAACAGCCAAGAATGAAAACTATGTCTTGTGAGAAAAGGCTGTGGTCTTCCATAAGTGATTCACTCATTTTTGATTTGCTTCAAAGGTAGTGCTCCTAGCAGTGTTCAATGCCATGATATATTTATACAAGTTCTTATTTCTACATGCAGACAAAACAGATGGGGATTTGGTGGCTGACTACAGTGCCAGTGTAGATCTAGGTAAATGCATCATTCATTCCCATATTGCCATAATTCATTAGTGACAGGAGAAATATGATAAGAGACGTGGTAGTAAATCGGATTCCCAGAGGTTACTGGCAAGGTCTAGGGGAGGGGTTCATCATGGCAGATTTTATCAATGTCCTTCAAGTGTGCGAGTATGTGTGTGGTAAATGGGAGCAGGGGCAGTGGGTAAGCACACATGGAGGGACACAGGAATAAAGATGAAGAAATACCACAGTATGTGGATAGTGATCTGTCTGAACTGCTTTTGTTTACAGCAACTGTTTTGATGTTGCCGTGGTGGCTGAAAATGTGCGTGCCTGTCTATGAGCCTTTGCGTGTTTAGTTCTAGGTGTATTCATCTTCTTCTTTGCTCTGTGTACAGGGCAGATGGCCACAGCCGTGTAGTTAACAACATATGCTTGATGCACATGTGTGTGTCTGTGCTGTGTCTTTCCTGAGATAGAAAGAGGAAAGGATTTGGACCACTGGTGGAGGGCAGCTTAAATCCTTCTCCCTCTCCTGGCCTTGATTCCCTTCGCTCACAAGTGTGACTGCAATTTGCACGCTGTCTTCATGTTCAAATTTACGACCTTTCCTGGCTTTGCTGAACAAAAGAGGGGATTGAAGGCAGGAGGATCCATTGGACCCCGTCAAGCCCAGTTCCTCTTAGAGCTACTTAATTGATGCCAGATCTTCTCAGGGACCAATCCTAAATGTATCAGGACCAGGAGGTGGATTACTTCAGAGTAACATACTCCATAAGTTCATGATGTGGAATTAAGCATTGGCATGAACATCCCAGAGCCCATCCTCTCTGCTAAGCACTGAAGCTGTGCTGTCTGTGCCTGCTGCATGGAGACAATCACACTGCTGATGCATGTATGCATTTATGTGTGCATGTGGGAGTCTGAGCAAGGGCTTTCTCACAAGTGTCAGTGCCTCACTGTGGCGTGAGTAAGTAGGGTGTTGACCCCATCTTTCCCTGGAGAGCATATGGATGCAATCACGCAGAGTGAGAGAGGGGAAGGAGAACAATTATAAGAGGAGGGAAGGAATAGGAGGAAAGGGAGAGGGGGAAACAGAGAAAGAGAGCAAAAGAGAAGAGCGATAAATTGGCGTCTGGCTTGTGTATTTGGAAGACAGAAAATCTCCCTAATTCCTTGTTCTTCCTTCCCTTTATGGATTTGCCAGTGGAGGGTTTTGGTTAAGTCAAGCTGGTGGTTTCCTCACCCGCTGTTGTTAAGCAGGCGAGGGATGATTGTGGTCACTTTGATTCCACTTTTTGGACATGGCCAGTAGCTACTTAGCACAAAAATAGCACAATCCCATCCTTGTTCTGAATTCTAGAAAACAATAACTTGGTAGTGCATGCCATATGTATTGTGTGTTTATGAAGATCGGTTTTCACAGTGAGAGCAGCAGGAAAGAATGAGAGGAGAGTGCTCGACTGACATACATTTCTATGTAGTAAAAAGGATTGCCCGGAATGATCAGCCATAGTTTCACTCAGACTTTAAATGCATAAATTCATGACAGCATCATTCTTAATCGAAACTCTTTCTGGCATGTTGTCACATATGCAGCGGCTCTCGTTTCTCCAGTGTGGTTCTGTTCATTTAGTCTGATAAACATCCCCACATTCTCAGAGTCCATTACTTGCAATTTACTTCTCCCCCCGGCATGTGGACACTAGCAATTCTCATTGAAGTTACCTGCACGCTTGCTCTTCTCAGGCTGCAGGCTTTGCAGTTTACCAGAAAGAGAAGTTGTTAAACTGACTGGCTAAGTAATCACCAGAGAGATACCTTAATTAGTATCAGTGTAAACATACTTTAAGCCAGTTATGCTTGGAGATTATTTTCTGCTACATTACCCAACCTAAACTCTGCAAATGATGGTCTTTGAAAATGCCACATGTTCAAAATGCCTTGTAATTTTGTTCTATTCTTGGTAGTATTTCGCTTTTAGGATTATCAATCAACACCATATGCGTATATCATGAGGAAACACAAGCTCTAATTATTTTGTGTCCCATTCAATGAAACCTTCCTCTTCTGTTTTCAACCCACATTTCAAGCCTGTCTATCTGAGAACAATGTACAGTCCTTTTTGTGACTGGTATAGGGCCCTTTTAAAACAGTGACTTGTTTTTGGGCTTTTTGCACGTCAGAGTCTGAGGAGAAAAATCAACAATGCTAATTAGTGTTCCAAAGGCAGACTTTGCTGTGCGCTGATTACTCTCAACTAAGTGCCAGGGGATTAGGGTGGATTTGCCTCACAGACTCAGGAGGCAGAGGAGCTATTCATTAGAGAGAGTTGTTGTATGTGTGTGTCTGTGGAAGTGTGTGTGTGTGCCTGCCTGCTTGCACATGTGGGCCTGTGAGAATGTACCATGTATCATTATTTTGCCTCAGTTTTCTTTCTTTGTTTGAAAGACCGGGGCCCAATAAACACTGAGCTCTACTCACGCATCTACTCCTGTGTGTTGATGCATTGCAAACATTTACCTGCCAGAAACAGCAGGGTCAAGCAGGAGGCTCTCAGAATGTTTCGCTCAGGAGGAGAGTTGTGTTTACATATGTGATTATCGCTTTGACCTTTCACCCTACGCAGGGCCATTTGTAATACAAACAAAAGGAGGCACCCTGCAGGTTTTGTGGCACTACAAAACGCACCTCATGAGTAAAGAGGGTGGCTCTTGACTCCTCAAAGCACCTTGCCACTTTGGAGGTCACATGTTTTCCATTGAGAACAGTTTACTTCCATCGAGACATATTTCCGTAAGCCTTTGATTCAAACCAGAGTCAAAGGAGGGTATCGCTCTTTTTCACTCATATTTTCCCTTTTTCGAAAACCCTTCATCCTGGAATGATCTGCACCAGCAGGAAATCTTGAGTCTTTTTTCTGTGGGGTACCTCTATAGCTTTCCGAAAGGTATATATAAGGTTATTTTACACTTCATTGTAACTAATGGACCTAGAAAGCTTGACATGTGGGACGTTGGAGGACTGGCAATGATGGCCCTTTATAGAGCATGTTGGGTTTACATATTTATTCCCACTCGCTCAAAACTAGCTCGCTTTCAAATAGGGCTTGGATTTCACAGGCCGCTGCACTCGACCATCTGTCCGTCCATTCGATTTAGACAAGCTCTAATCATCTCAAAGTTTGACACATTTGATAACGTTTCCATGCTCAGATGTGATGTGATGGACCTTGCACTTCAAATGTATCCCTTTCATTCACCTGTCATTTTATTTTGTTCTCCATTGTCTGATTCATAGCAATGAGCTGCATTGTGTTAAACAATGCAGTTGTTGAGTACGTAGCAATGTTAGAGCCTCTGTGATATAAGAAGGATCTTTTTATTTTACAGTTTTCATTTAAATATAGCGTTTTATGCACTATGTAACTATACAAGAATAAGAAATGTTAAGAGTTCAAGATAAGATTCATCTAGATGAGATGTAGAAAAATAAAATTCAGCCAGTGACTACAACCCTGAGGATAGTATTTTCCAGAGAGATTTATTTGCATGCAAATATTTCTCCCTATCTTTCATATTGTTACCTCTTACTCTTCATGCATTTAAAACCCCCACATTGGGCTTCAGTGCAAAAAGAAGATATTTTTAGTGCGTCAATAGTTATTCAAATCACCCGGTGCCTGGAAAAACATTCCAAGTCTGGTGTAAAATGAATATGAAATCAAATTTGTGAAATGTATGAGCTTTCAGAATGCAAATGAGTCAGTTGATAGAAACACCTTTGCCTGTGCCTATTTTCTCCCCAGCTTTGACTGAAAGGCGGAGAACTGAATGGTGAATAGATTGTATGTTGCAACAGATAATGATTTTATCTGCAATGCATACCTACAGGTCCTAAGAATGGCATCTAATATGTATGTGATTAAAACATTACATCTATCAAAACAATTCAAAAAATCTTATTTAAATCCATTCCAGCAAAACAAACAGAATACATGTATGTGATGAGTCTCAAAAGTTCTCTGTAAAAGCCAGTATGCTGCAGCAGCCTCACAGGATGTCTAAAAGATGTGTAAAAAAACATATTTTACCTAAGATGTTCAGTTTAGTTCTTTAGCAAAGCTCCCCTTATACCTACATATTTACTAACTCAAGACAAAGTCAGCATTTAGAAAACCTTTAAAGGTATTGCCTGGCCAAAATCATGTTCTTCATATACACTTCCCAGTCTGTGGGACTACTTTAAAGCCTTGATAGGCAACTGAGATGGATGGATAGATAAATAGATAGATAGATAGATGGATAGATGGATGGATGGATATATATATATAATATAAAATATATCAGCTAATCCCACACAGTATCTGATCATTGTGGATTATTATGGTTGGACTTTAGGAGCATTTAAAAAAAAATCATATCAGTTAAAGGAAATTAAACAGCAATTTTAAGGGAAGATTGGTGCATATTACTTCTAATTGAATTACTCCTTCAATCCCTTTAGCCCCCCCCCCATTTCAAAATTAGGCAATAGTTGTGCCACAGTCAGAGGCCCTCCCTCAGCGGATGGGGTGACGCTTATTCAATAAAGCCTGTATTAAAGATGCAGGACTCACACACCCCTAATTGTTTTCACCCTGCTTTAATAAAATATGTTATTAAAGGGGAAGAACCTCTCTGAGTTGGCGGCTTCTCTAGAGAGACTTAGCTTTGTTTGCATTTCGCCAAGATGGTGGAGATTACCTCGGAGGGCCCTTTTTAACTGAAAGCCTAGAAACCATATTCCAATTACGGAAAACACACAGGAGGAAAGGGAGATGGGACAAAAATATGACCATTTACAAAGGCCCACATTATTAAGGCCACCTTGTGACTAAATGTGTTTTCTTATAGGTCATGTGTGAGTGGTAGGGCGGGACAGATGTAGTATAACATTTAACATGGTTTTCAAAGGCCTGTAGAGAGGCACATTTTGTGTTGGCGTTCTTGACGCAGTACCGCGTCTCCTTGAGACAGAAGCCCTGCTGGGGTGTTACTATAAAACTCACTCTGTACGGCTATTTGATAGTGCTATTTCCTGGTCTGGAAAGTTATTCTTTATTCTATGGGAACAAGCTATAAGTTATGGATCTCTGCTTTAAGGAAGCGGTATAACCGAATCCTCTACTCAAACCTCCATTCAAAGGCTTAAGGGAGGTGATCATGAATAAACAGCAGCACAGTCCATCCCAGTGGACAGAAAGTCAACACAGGCATGATTCCTACTGCTTTATCGAACCAGAGTTGTTTCTGTGTGTGTGTGTGTGTGTGTGTGTGTGTGTGTGTGTGTGTGTGTGTGTGTGTGTGTGTGTGTGTGTGTGTGTGTGTGTGTGTGTGTGTGTGTGTGTGTGTGTGTGTGTGTGTGTGTGTGTGTGTGTGTGTGTGTGTGTGTGTGTGTGTGTGTGTGTGTGTGTGTGTGGTAGGTTTGTCTTTGGTTGTCAAAGGTTGGATCTTATCAGGGTCATGAATCATGATGGGACTCCCATCAGTGGATGAGGAAAAGGAAAACAAACAGAGAGGGAGAAAGATGAGGAGGGAACACAGAGAACATTAGGGACGGAGGGAGGAATAATAGTTTTTTTTAGATGTTTATTTGAACATGGCACAGAAGAGAAGGAGGTCACTGTAGGATTTAAGGGTGGGGAGTAATAAAGTCAAGATGTAGTCAAAGCCCCCCTGCTGACTTAGGTCGCCTAACCTCAGTAAGTCCCCCAGAACTGAAATAGGAGGACACTATTTGTCCATTTGCACACACAGGGGGAAGCTGGCCTGCCACAATTCATTATCATGTGGGGCTTGTGTAGTATTACGTTTAATCGATGGGGTAAATTATTATATTAATAGCAAGTCAAAGAGAGGCTGGTTAAATTCTACTTTCTAACTGCTACTCTAGCAATATGATAAAACAAAATATAACCGTTATATGTTTTGGCCATGCAGGAAGCAAGGCTCCATACTGTAGATGGCAATTTATTTCTGTTAGTAGCACCACTGTGTTTGGATTGACATGAAATTCTCCTCATAACATTTCATCCAGGTCCACAAACATATCAATATTTTCTTTTATAATGCGAAATATCTTAACATGAATAATCACACTTTTTTTTTTGCAACACTTTTCAATGATTTAAGACCAATTCTAGCAAAACGTATGATTTCAACTGTATATTGTGTTTAGTGATAATAACCAAATGTTGGCATGCTAACACTCAATACTATGATGGGTAACATATATATAGGAAACATACCTGTATGATCATGTTAGCATTTAGCTCAAAGCACTGCTATATCTCAGTAGCCTTACATAACTGCACAGGCTGTGGTCTCTGTAGAAGGATAAGGAGCCTCTTAAATACTAGTATCTGCTGATGTTTTTCTTCTTCCATAAATAAAATATATTTATTTTAAATGTCTTCTCATACAAAACAGTGCTATACATTAATTGAAGTGACAAAGGGGCCTTGTTATACGAGTCTCATTCCAACCAGTTCACATGAAGTGTATTCTTCTTCCACTTTTCATCCTTCCCTCTCAGGACAGCACTACTTAAAATGCAGGGTTAATATTGCTATCCAGTGTAACATTTCACCCTCGGCACACTATGCTGCAGATTGATAGGTGTTAACAACTGCATCCATAATCACGTCTATTAAACAGTGCTAGAATGCTGAGTCTTTGCGCTTCGTTTGTGTGCCACGATTCCTTTCCATTCAGCATACATTTAGCTCTGTCTGAGCCAACAGCGTGTTCACCCTTTTTGCCTGGTGCTCATCTCATGTTTTGTTCCCGGGGTGAATGCATTATTTATTAGATGTTAAGGGCTCCATTGCGAACTTTAAGTGGCAGTGTGTTGTATTTGCCTAATGAATGGGGTTAGCGGAGATCAAAGCTGAAAATATGACAGATGAAGGGGAGGGGGTAGACGAAGAGATTCGGCTTGTCTGACTTAATTGCTGCCTTGCAAGAAGAGGTCTCATCAAGTCAGATTTTGAAGAGTTCATGCTTCGTTTCAAACTCTCTCGAGAGAATTTTTAAGGTTCTTTAAACAAATTGTCTTTCACATACATTTAGCTTTGAGTCCTTTTTATTGTCAGGATTCTTTATTCTCCTAGGGCCGCTATTAAAAATGTCTTGTTTCCTAGAGCTAAAGGCTTTTTAGGTAATGATTATATGTATCAACCTTCATCACAGCGACATAAGACAGGCCACTATGACAACACATTAATAAACATGTTAACCTTGATAACCACACAATTGATTTGTGGTAATATAATATATTCACAGCAGAGGTTGCGCTAGACTTTTTCCCTGAAATTAGTTAGGTCTGGAAACGACATAAGGGCATAACACCGGAGCCCTGCTGCGGGGAAACTTTGGCGCTGTTCTGAGTTTGTTCTAATCCGTCAAAATGACGGACTGCTTTCAGATTTTTCCGTCATTGTCAAAAGAATTCCGTCATAGACGGAATATATTCGGTTAACGCGACCTCTGATTCACAGGTATCTATACAAAATCCCATAAAAACAACAATGATACTTTATATTATGGACAGTTTCGGCTGTGGGCCAATTCAATTTAGGACAACTGTAATTGCCATAATTTGAGTCATCAGTTTATGTACCTTCAAATCAAAATGTTGATTATATGGTTTAAAGTATCAAATACCCCTCGAACAGTAGCAGAAACCATGACCTCATTACAGCAAACACTCCTCAGCAGAGAAAAGTTTTCCCTGGACTTTGTGCTGGAAGTCCTTGTCTGCTTGGCGCCTCTGAAGCTAGCTTGCCAGTTAGCCACACCTCTTTCTTCTCTCCACAGATCATTAGCAGTCATGCTCCTGCCCTTTGAAGTCTGTGAGGTCTGCTGTGTCTGTCATAGCCATGCAAATCCAGGGGACAACCCCAGCCACCTGTTCTCAGAAACATCTGTCCACGGGCCGAGGCTTTACTCCGGGTACGTTCAGCTGCCTTGCTCGGCTCTGATCCTCAAAGGGCTGGAGGATGGCATGGAGGCTATTTTAGGGGTTCGCTTGATATGCAAGTGCAGACCTTATGCTCTCTAATGAACATAGTTTTAGTATGAACACGGGCTTAGAACAGAAATGTGTTACTTTTGTTAGAAAGCGAGTTTCAGCACACATTTGTATATCTGCCTGCTTCAACTAAAGATAACTTTCACAAGAAAATGTCTTTATATATTTATTTTTATAATGCATATCTGCCTTTTCACTTTCCCTATTATTCTATTTTGATCTAATGACGGATTCTGTTTAGTTTAATCTGCCTAATATTATTTTAAACCCATGGATTCTCATTATGGATGAGGACTGCTTTACATTAATTCAGGTTAAAGCCCCTGTCACACTGTCCCGAAATTGACACCCGATGGACACACGATAAAGGAAATGTTCAAATTCGGCTGTGATCGTAGCAACATCGGGCCATTCGTGAGGGCATCTAAGCCATCGTATGACCGCCGGTGGAGTTTCTCAGGCTCCGGCAGCAACTTCGTGAGCGGCAACTTCGTAAGGCACTCGTGAGGGCATCTTGTCAAATCGTGTCATCTTCGTGTTATCATCGGTACATTCACCCTCATTCTGATCGGGGCGAATGCCCGATGGCACCGATGATAACAAGATGCCCTCACGATGGCCTTACGAAGGGCAAAATTGACACACTCAACACGAAAATGAACCTTCGCAAGGTCCTTCGGCAATTTTTTGGCATGCCAAAGATTTTGCCACCGCTCACGAAGTTGCTGCCGGAGCCTGAGAAACTCCACCAGCGATCATACGATGGCTTAAGATGCCCTCACGAATGGCCCGATGTTGCTACGATCACAGCCGAATTTGAACATTTCCTTTATCGTCTGTCCATCGGGTTGTTTTATTGCACAACAAAATCATGTAAACATATTATGTAAATAAGCCAATTTGTGTTCTGTGAAACTAAAAAGGATATAATATATTATTTTGATGGACAGTTGACAGGATGTTGTTGTTGTTATGGAAACAACATTATGGAGAAAACGTAATATTTTCTATATATAAAGACGGATAAAGTAAAGAACAAAGTCTGAAGATATCAGTACAGTATCATAGTACTGTAACATAATTGTTTTTGGTACTTTCATTGCAGTTGTATGTCTTAAATGTAATGTAAATGTTGCCTTCGTGTGTGGTTCGGGGCCATCTTCGTGCGAAATTCACAATTCCATATTCGTGTGTCCATCGGGTGTCAATTTCGGGACAGTGTGACAGGGGCTTAAAGGACAGCACAGCATTCTTTGAAAGATTAAAACTAAACAAAAGAGAACTCCTTGTTTAGAGAGAATAATGAATGTAAGCTTTAGTTCAATGAGAGTATCCCATCAGCACCAATCTGCTGTACTGTTTTAAATGAAGTTCTTTATCTGCAAGTTGCAAATATTCATCCGCCTCTCTTTGCCCCCACTACATTGACTCTCTCAAAGACTGGTGTCTCTCGCAGTGGGTCGCACCAGATCAGAGCACTCCAGGGTTCTAAGGGAGGTTCAGCTGCAGAGTGATGACCACATTCATTAAAAGTCAACAATTTATTAGTGCTCAAGATTTCCTGAAAAACATTTCAGTCTCTCTGGGTGTGAGAAGAATGTGTATATGTAATACACAAGCCATTTACATTCTCTCATGGGGCTCTAACAGGAAATATTTGATGTCTCAGCCGTCAAGTTGGCCTTCAGCAGACCGAGGCACCTGGCATTCATGATGAACTCACCACCCAGTATTCAGGAAGCAGGGCAGTGTGACATAAGAGCCGGGCAATGCCTGTCCTTCCAAAGCACAGTGTGTTTGCCAGTTTCTACCAAGGGACAGATTGTTTTGCATGTGTCTCTTTTTTCATGACAGCCGTGTTGTGGTAGGAGACCACTGCAATTGACCCAGAGGGTATGTGCTGAAGGATGTGGGCGGAAAGCAGCATATTGATTGGCTGCCAACATGATTGCATGTTTGAGTACAGAATTGTAATAAGCCACCTGGGAAGTTGTTGGATGACATTGTTGGCGTCCTGGTGATTGTCCACCATGAATTTTGGCTCCGGTTGAACAAAACCAAACTTGCTAAACAACTACAAATAGTGAGATGTTATGATTATTTATGCCTGGCTCTTCAGGGGGCCCTGAAGCCAAACTGAAAACACACACCTTGCCGGATCCTTTGGCCTCACTTGGAATAAAGTCTGCTGTGCAGAAGAGTTTATTGTAACGCCAACATCAGGAATACATTATTGAACAAAGGCTTGTGGAGAGTAATACAAATAACTCAATGATAATTCCTTGCATCTTCCATGCAGTATACTTTAAACAGATTATTGGCACAATTAACAAAGCCAGCCCTCAGGGGGTTGCATTTCTACTGACCCAGCAACAACAGTACACCAAGCATCTGTCAACAACCAATGTGAAGAAATCTTATCCTCCAGTATAAAGTCTATACTGTCACTATACATTATACAACATGAAAAGTTAAGTAAAACAATGCAAGGCTGATCTAATGCAACTCTAGACTCAAGCACAGAATCGTCAGATTGTTGGACGTGGTGAGACCTTGCTGGGACTCTGTTTCAGTAGCCCAACACTGTATGAGACAGTATGCTAAGTCTTGGGAAACGTAGCAGCTGTGTAGCCTCTCCCTCTGCAATGGGATGTAGATCAGTTGAGTGTGAAAGAGTAGATGTGCATGAGAGGGAGACCTGCTGATCCAGGTGTTGAATGCTGCCTGGCACACTGACAGCTGAAGAGAAAGAGAGTGTACACTTTGATTTATACAGATATTGTACAGATACATAAAGATGGATAACCTAAAGGAAAACACCCTACGGATTCCACACACACGGAAATGTCCCATATTGTTTCCACCGGATGCATGCTGCATTTTCCTGCCAACCATTCATTTGGAAATGCATGAGACAGAAATTCTTCATGGGTGCCAGGGTTTTCAACACTGTAAAACTACCGCCTGTTTCCTTGATTTTAGCCATGGTGATGGGCTGAAGCAAAGCTTAGGCCACACCGAGTTGAAGTTAGCCTCACATCTCAGCAGACTGTTCTGTTGTGAGCCAATAACAACAACGTTCTCGCCCATTGTAAATTCTGTCATAGCTCAAATCTGTGAGGAAAAACCCTTGGGCTCAGAGCTAGCTGTGCCTCTGGCCCCATCTGTAAAGAATGACTGCGGCTGTAAGTGCAACCAGCTTCACACCCTATTGTTGTTTTAAAAGTTGTTGCCGTATTAAAATGTCAAACCCCTTTATTTTTATAGTTTAATGGGATTTCGGAATGATTACATAAGTTCTTAGTTGGACTTTTAATCAATTCCATCTTTTACACATTTAGACCAAATTATGTATTATGTCGTTTGTATTCTTTCTCCAGGCAGGATGTGGGTAACAATAAACTGCAATTTAAACAAGTCTAATGAATCCTTGATAGGGAACACAAATGTTCAAACAAGGTCCAAATCACTCATTTTTACTGTGGGTCCCACCACTCTAAAAAAAAATGGATGTTAAAGGTTAAATCAAACGGGATTTCTCATGCTCTATATTTCTGTAGTTAAGAACGGCTGCAATCATTTTATTTTCAAATCATCTGTCCACTATTTTCTCTATCAATTAACCGTTTCAGTTATGACTTTTCAGAAAATAGTCACACATGCCATATAACAGATCCTGATTCCCAACTGATCCTAGTACCAATGGTACCAAACTCAAAGATGCTGATAACTACCATATATAATACAAACAAAAGCATAACATCTTCACAACTGAGGAGCTCGACCATTTTTGTTCGAAAAACATTATAATTGATATAAATTATTTGACATCCAAATGTTCTGTCAATTTTAGTTTCAACTACAGTACATGTGAGTATTATTTCAGTGAAATACTCACATGTAGTTGAAACAAAAATTATATATAGAAACAAATAAGTGATGTTCTAGTTACAGAATCATAAAAACTATAACTCTTGTCCTCCTGTCCTGATATATCAAGATAAATTGATATATCAAGTCTTATGGGAAATGCATTGTGTTCAACTTGTAAAACTCCGGACCCAAAGTCGCTTAATTTGCGCCCGACCTTCACAGACAAAATTCAAAAGCTTGACGGTAAATTACTCAATCGGCACCCATTATGTAAAGTTTCATTATGGCCTTGTTAGCAGACTATGATTTAATGCAGTCCATTCTTCACACATGTATGACCACAATGCATTGTTCTGTTTACCGTACCTTTTCATTTCCAATTAAACACTAAGTCACAGAACGGTGCCTTTCACTTGAAATTATTTTCTGGCTTCATTTTTGATCTCGTAATGACTCCACAGAATGACGTTAAGCTCATTAAATTCGCCTTACAGTACATTATAATTGCTCTTTCATTTTCTACGTCCTCCATATTTCCACATTATGCTGTCCAGATTCTAGGTGACTGAAAAGTGGGCTGTGATATTCTCCTGAAGTAAAAGGGTACTTTCCAATTTTGAGGCCTGTGGCTTCCTGGAAACCAAAGGGATGAAATCCATCTCTGTCTGGGTCATCTGTTCACTCTGTAGTTTAATTGCAGACAAACAAAGGTTTTTGATTTGAATCCTTACACCATCGAGTTGGTATGCCTTTTGAAAATCCGTCACAAGCGTGTACCGCTGCTGGTAACAGTTAGGGAAACATCAGCATTCTTCCAATCAATTCTTCAAGAAAGGGCAACAGCGATTTGTCTGCAGCCATTTTGCCTGTCAGAGATGTTTAACTTCCTTGTGCATAATGGCTCTTGTACTCTGGGTAAACAGCCATTACTAGCCTGTTTATTTGGAAGGAGGGGCTCACCGTGGATCTGACCCGGTTTTCAAATGACAACCCATACCAGAGAGATGAGGGGATGAGGGAGGGGGAGAGAGAGGAAGGGAGAGCAATAGAGGGAATGGAGAGGAAGACCCAATTTATTTTGAGTAATTGGCTCCACTTGAGCAAACACCCCTTGCTTGCCCAGTGGTCGCCTCAATCCAAGTCTGTGCCAACAGTAAAAAGAAAAATATCCCCTCCTATGTTCAGATACACAGACTGAAAAATTATGAACTGGGCATTTTTCACCACAATATTATTTTTGTATGGCTCTGGCACAGCTCTGAGAGCCTTCCTGACAATATGGATTTATATTTCAGCTGAAAGGACCAGTGTTTTATCCTGATTTAAAGTTGACAATATTCCATTCATTCCTAGTTATTTGAATCATATTTTTGACTCATGATAACTTACAATAGACTTAATCTTGACACCTTTTAGATGGTCTGAACTTAACAACGCAATCAGGGAGCACATGAACCATTTCTTTATTTTTATTTAATTTTTTTAATATAGATAAACAGGACACCAAATGCACAGCTTCTCACAAACAAATACAAATAAATGAATCAGAATCTGATAAAGCCAGCACAGCACTTTCAAGCAATGTGGAAAAACACACTCCTGTCCTGATGAGGCTTTCGCCTTGTCAAATACAGACATTTTGCTCACAGGAAAGGAGAAGCCTGGTTCTTTCATTCAACCATAAACTTTACAGCTTTCATACTCCAAGGGGCCCCAGGCGGCTTGACGGCCCCATAGTAGCCCCCCCATCAGGACTGTCCTGTACAGGAAAGAGGAAGCCCCCTGAAACAATACGCCGCGCCTATTGATAAGTAAGACATCTCCGGACCTCCTGACAGATTGCACAGGGCCAGTGGATGCCATGGCCCGGAGACTCCTATGGGCCTGTGTGGCGATGTGGGGTGAGGCGGGGTTAGGGTGGATCCCCTGAAGGGGTGTCACTGCTGGGTCGCTCTGCTAGTAAGTAGATGCGAGTCCGTGTAAACATGATGTGGATGTTTGTGTGTATAGAAGTGTGAGCCAGCGAGTATGTTTATTTTTCTATTTATGCTTGTTTGCGTGTACACCATCGCTCTGGGTGGTTTGAAGTCTGTCAAACAACTCGTTTCCTGACCTGATATTGGACAGTCTTCTTGTGGCTTCTCCTCCCCTAGGTCGCCTCAGATGTCACAAACCATGTGTGCCTAACACCCTGCTTCCTCCCCTCTAAAGGGAACACATGCAGCTTGTTAACCTGCATCTACAGGCTCTGATAGTGTCCTAATGTTTACTTAACGCTCTTTCTATCACACACACATTAATCATCTCATGAACCCATCAGTCCGTCTGGACCACTGATAAGTGTTTCTAACAAAACAAATCTGATTGCTGTCCCTTCCTTTCCACTTTTGGTAACCAGTCCGTTCACCTTCATCAATCTGTCCTTCCATTAGAGTTGCGATAATGAGAAAAGGAAAAGGTATTTTTTTTTGTGGTTGCATAAAGTAGTTCCTGGGGTCAAGTGGCCATCCCTAAGGCATATTTAACAGCCAAAGCTTAAATGAAGACAAACGTTTGGCCCTAACTGTTGCTGGAAACACGCATTGGGTGGTAAAGCCTGTCCTGTAGCTGCTGATCACAATTCAGCAAACCAGCTGTTCACTAGACTGTGTCCCTCAACCTTAATGTGTCTGTCCTTGTGCGGACACATACTGTCTGGGGCCACTGTAAAGACCACTGTAAAGAGTGGCCAATACTGTATATTAAAACATAAAATATTAAAAGTAGGTTGAATATTAAAACTTTTACATTTTTCTCTGATTTTGGGGTTGGTGTTGCAGTAGTGTGTGGTCATCTGGATTGTGTTTATGTCATTATTGTCAGATCAAACATGGAGTTAGAAACTCAACATGTAGTAAGTCAGGAACACATTTTACATCAATCACTTTAGATTACACCAGCAATTAGACTTGCCATCAGTTTTCAACTCAAAGTTGAAGCCTTTTCCATTTTCTATTAAATGGTAATCTCTTTTTATTTCCTCTGCATCTTTTTTAGATTTGTTACTTGCTGTTGGTCATGAACAATCAGTTTTTGACCTCTGATTTCATGCTGTTCAACTGAAATACTCTCATGAATTGACAAGTCATATTCCAGTGACAAGACACTTTGTGGCCTTGCTGTCCATGAACAAAATGTGTTTTCTTCTTTAAAGGACAGTTTGCTTTGCAAACATAATTTCTTAAAGGACAACTTTCAGATTCTCGATTCAAATAGAAATGTGGAAAGATAGACAATGCTTCCAAATCTATATCCAGCAGTAAGTTACCTTAGCAAATCACAATCACTGGAAACACTTTAGTCTTTCTACAGATTATACATACAAAATTAAACGTGTCGATAAGAGTGCTCTAGAGGTGCTAGTGATGGATTTTGCAACGATTGGACAGAGCCAGGCTAGGTGTTTCCCTGTGTCGCCAGTCTTTGTACTTAGCTTGGTTAGGCTGCCAACTAAAGGTGAAAAAGGCTTTTTGAGTATGAAACTATGCATATGCATCATTCTGTGAAGGCCAAACATCCAAGAGAATGGGTCTTTAATGACCGAATGGAAGTCTAGCAAGATGTAGCTTGATTCAACAATGGTTTAACAGCCCTCGCAGACATTATAAACCTACAACATAACTCTTCCTTTTCTCTTCTGACTTTCATCTGTGTTCTCACAGAAATGTCCTCACTGCTCCACAAAGCCACATAAACATCGGTCAAACCAGATGTCTGCTACAACACAGAATCCCATGCAGCTATAAATCTGATCGCCTCATTTTGTCCTGGTTGTCAATCACATCCACATCCTAAGTGGGGACTCATAACAGCATGAATCCCTCCTCCCTAAATACCACCCTGTACTTCTATTTCACAGGTTTTGCTCTTCTCACTTGGTGTGTTACTGTAAATTTAACATGCCCACTGCAACGTTGGCTTCAGCTCACTGAAAACACACTGCTCTTCACTTGGACAGAAAGCACGGCCAGAACCTCATTATTTATCTTGGAAGTGAAACTGACTGTTACAGTTTTCCCCCTCCAGTTAAAAGTGGGATTTGTAAACAGACAGAGAAACGTTTGACAGTTTCTACGACTCATCAGAGGTCTTATTGAAACAGGTAAAAATATCAACATAAGGATTTTGGCCCACATTTCCACAGGCCAAGGAGGAAGAGGTATGCAGGGCTGGTGATGGAACTTGAAGCCCACACACTCTATGGTGTGGTCCGACCCGTTTATAGCTGTTGGATTCTTTCCACCACATAATTTCTTGCTTTCCATGGTTCAGCTTTGTCTGTGCACTGTCACTTTTTAGTGCACTGCTTACACCAACCAGTGTGGTCAACCATATTCACTTGTGCACACACACTGCAGTTACAGAGTTTTTTTCTTTCCGAACAGAGCTTGCAGATTTCAAGTAAAACACTAAAAAGCACATTCAAGAAAAACTGATTTTAAAGGCTATTGAGTCAAGTGCACATGTGAAGCAATTGAGATTGTTGGCTTCAGGAAAATCTAGGTGTTTTGGAAAATCCTTAAAAATGCTAACATGTGTGTTCTTCTGTACTCTTTTTACTTTACAAGTGACTGAATATATGATTGATAGTATTTAGGTCCACTGGGCTGTACAAATCCTTAGACCAATGATATCACTGGTTTCTGGGTCCAGGGCTCCCAGTGTCAATGTAGACACAGGCCCAATGCCAGAAGGCTGTCTGGTCTTCAGGACACCCTTGTCTCTCTCATCAACACGCCCTGGGGGCAGTGGCGGTTCTACAGGGTGGCACGGGGTGGCAGCTGCCACCTCAGAAAAATCATCGGACATTTATGAGAGAAAATCTCTAGATAAGCACCTTCATCACACATGTTGCCACTTGTTTGTACAATTTTCAGGCGATTTGTAAAAAACGATGTGTTTTTGGATATTTGTGGAGTTAGGTGGTCCGCGAGTGGTCCTTGGTATGAAAAAGTTTGAGAAACACTGAAATAGACGGAAGGAATGAGGTATTTGCTGTCAGTGGCGGCGCCAGGGTATGGCTGGGGTAGGCTACAGCCATACCAAGAAATGGCTTAGCCCCACCATGAAAAATGATGTGAAGGTAAGCAAAATAAAGTCCGCCAACTCGCGCGGAGTAAATTGCACAGACAGCAGTTAGTAAGATTGATTTCAGTAGCCACTTGTCTGGAAATACCGAAGACTATAAACGGTTTTGAAAACTTTTGTCACGTAGTGATCGTCTTCTCAATAGAACATCTTTGATAATGTCTTCTGGCCAATCAGAATCATGATAACGGCGTGGTGTTGTTGCAGGAAGTCCCGATACATCGATACAACATTACGTGTTGATATAAATCAACACGTAATGAAATAAGACCCCACGGTTTGATGATTGATAGGTGTGTGGGCTGTCTTTCATTTTGACACACAGAACAATGGGGGCTATCCACCCTTATCCACAATCTAAAGTAATTCACAGCCTCTTCCCTCTTCTCTCTGTGAGGAGCAGCAGGTTCAGCACTCAGAACAAAGTAACAAAAAACTAAAATACCATTAATTTTTTTAAATATGTCGTGTAGTAATAGATGTATTTATTTGTCTTCTCAAGAGAGTACCAGAATGTGTATTTTATGTTAGTATTTCAAAAAATCTCCTGGGGGAGAATCCCAGACCCCACTGCAGGGGTTGGGTTTTCAGCATGTCAACTCTTTCACCTGTGGGGAAATTGCAGGATTGGCTCCAGGTCACCCTTTTTATTTACTACAAGACAAATGTGCCTTTTTATTTCATACAGTTCAATTTGGATTGAGACAGAGAAATAATCTAAACCTCACGCGTGGCGTTTCACTGTCAAGGGGAGCATGTATGTAATTACATTGCAAATACTAACTTGAGCCCCACCACTGTATGGGTTAGCCCTACCATAGATTACCCAACACAAATACTCTGGCGCCGCCACTGTTTGCGGTCTACAATGACAGAGAAGAGCCTGTCAAGTTTGGCTATACTCAGCATTTAATCAAAACGCACCATAGCTTTAGATCTTAATAAGTTTGTGAAGCGTTTTGCTGAACAAGATGGTAATCGCCGCTTTCAGCTGTTATATGCATGCCAAC
Organism: Pseudochaenichthys georgianus; assembly: GCF_902827115.2. NCBI lineage: Eukaryota > Metazoa > Chordata > Actinopteri > Perciformes > Channichthyidae > Pseudochaenichthys > Pseudochaenichthys georgianus. The sequence goes on from NC_047506.1 coordinate 15,277,685, forward strand.
TTGATGCTCTGCTCACGGATGAGTCAATGAGAATAATAAACTGTTAAGATGATGACCTTACGTGTGTATAATATTTGTCTTCTTTGTGGGGTTCTGCCAAATCCTGAGAAAGTCAAATAAGACGGTGTGTAAAACTTCACTGCCCAGCCAAAAACAAGTAACCACTTTGATTTAACTAGTAAGGACTTTCCACTGGATAATAACTGCAGAGATGTATGTGTTTGAGCTGAATACACATTTTCTAACCCTAACTGATGCAGTTAGTCACTTCTTTAATGGTTGTTCTTTCTGATGTAAAGTCAAGGTTGTAACTGTTTGCAATGAAGTTGTGAGGCGCTGAACTGTTCTTTTGATTATTTTGATATATGATAGTAATTACTTGTCTTTCAAATTTCAAGGAGCAAGCATCTTGAAGAACATTCATCATTAACTCCTCCAAAAAATATAGTTTATTTAATAATAACACTGAATATGTGAATCATTACAGTGATTGACAGCTGATAGGAATAATATGATTGTTAATATTATCATATTCATACAGACAAACATCGATGAGACAGTTAATTAATGTACTTATTGCAGCAGTCTGCATAGATTTGGTACCCCTGCTGGTCTAAGAGTGAGACAAACTCATTCAGTTATTGTTCAGTTAAAATTCATTAAATTATGTCTGCCACCTTATATATTTATATGTAAGGCTTTACTGATGTGCCACAATAATGTCACCTAATGTTATTAAGTTAAAATATCAATATTGTGGCTTTCCAAGTTAACATTGTTGATATGACTGCGATTAAATCAGCATATACTTCTGCCAGGGGATGCCACTCCTGAAATTCACCTGCCACCCTCTTGCCACCCCATGAATATTTTTCTAGATCCGCCCCTGCCTGGGGGCCCAAGTGTGCCGGTTCCTTTGGCAAAATAGTAGAACAGGTTGATATGACCCTGTGGACAGGACGTGTCTATCGTTTTTCCAACACAGTTTAGATCCCACTTCCGCATTATGCAAGCATCGACGCAGCGTTACGTCACAGCATCAACCTGGCGTTACATCCCTATGGTTACATCACTGCCTCACGCGGCACACCCGCAAAATCTGAATCTGACAAGCGAAATACCGTCCTTTTAAACGCCGCATAATATACAATATAATAGTGCTTCTTTGTCAATATGACTGACGACCACACTTATACAGTGCTGAGGTGATGTTATTTCATCATTTAATATTAATTCCTGATGGATATAAGAGGGATACATTAGCAAACATCTGTATATATAGCCTATATAATGTTTCGTTTTTTTGTTTGTCATGTAACATATTAACGTTTTGACCTTCTGTTTAGGATGTAAAGGTATCTATTTAATATTTGATTTAAAGATAGACATTTATAATATGTTATAAATGTCTATTTTGTTATATAGCCTATATAATGTTTCGTTTTTTTGTTTGTCATGTAACATATTAACGTTTTGACCTTCTGTTTAGGATGTAAAGGTATCTATTTAATATTTTATTTAAAGATAGACATTTATAATATGTTATAAATGTCTATTTTGTTATATAATACAACATATAACATTTGACATTAATAACATATTAACGTTTTGCCATGTAAAAATGAAATGTTGGGACATTTATAAAAATATATTCCTTTACATAAAAGTGCTTTCCAGAGGTGTATGAAGTGATAACGATCTTGTACTTGAGTAAAGGTACAAGTACCAGAGTGTAGAAATACTCAAGTATAAGTACTAAAGTATTAGCCTCAGAATAGTACCTGAATAACTATAGGCTCTTTTTTTTGCTTTCATTTCAGACCTCGTGTTTTAGTGTGCTCTGGAGGCACACAGAACAATATGGAGTACCCGCAGTTGAAGGTATCTGATAAGACCTATCTCTCAATACTATGATGAACATCAAATTACATTGGATATGTTTGCTCATATCAATGCCTCACCTACACATAGATAGAGGGTGTTGTTGTATTTGTATTATATGTACAGCACTTTGGCTCGACCAAAGATCGTTTATAAATGTGCTATATAAATAAAACTTGATTTGATTTGATCATCATCATCATCATCATCATCATCATCATCATCATCATCATCATCATCATCATCATCATCATCATCATCATCATCATCATCATCATCAGATTCTAAACTATACCACTTAATAACAGACTTATTGTCCAGATAAAAGACAAGGCATTACAAAGAATAACATGCAAGCACATGAAGTACATTTAAAGAGATGTTTTATGATTTTGAGGGTTGGATTTTTATTTTTCAGACTTTTTAAGCCTGCCAGTATAATGTGTATTCTACTCTAGTTCTAAGTAAAGTCAGTACATTTTAAACCTCATGGTCCTCTTTAGTTCTTCAGATCATGGCACAACTCTTACTGGTATTCTGGGCTGACACAGTATTATGTGTGTGTATTTTAATTAATAGTTGTCTGTTTCCTTGTAGGGTTGTCTACCAGGTGAGTTCAGATACTGTCATGATTCTCATGTTATGTCACGTTTGTAGTTTTGTCTGTGTTGGTGTTTTTCTTGTCTTTGGGTTTTATTGTGTAAAGTGTTCACCCCCGTTTCCTGCCTGTCTGCTTTCTGTCTGTTTCCCTCCCTGATTACCCGATTGTGTTCACCTGTTGTCCTTGTGTTTCTCCTCCCCTGCCCAGCTGTGTCTTGTTCTGTGATTACCCTTCTGTGTATTTAGTCTAGTCTTCCCCTGTGCTCCATGTCGGTTCATTGTTTCCCCTCCATGTCATTCCACGGTCTGTGTTCCTTGTGCTGCTCGTTGGTGTTGGATATTTTGGATTCTGCCTTATTTTGCCACAGCTTTAATTTATTTAATAAAGCTCGCTTTTCGTTATTCTGCATTTGAGTCCTACCTGCTTCACCCATTCGTAACAGAATGAACCGACCAAAAATGGACCCAGCGGATATGGAAGATTTTGAGTTAGATCTGTTCGATCTAGACTTTTCCCTTCCATGTTATCATGCCGAGTGGAAAGGAACTTCTTCTAGATGGGACAAAGAGGCTATTCTCGAGAGGGCACGAATGGAGGTGGCCGAAATGCCTTGGTTGAGGAGTTCGTTGCCGGAGTGGTTACAGCTTTTCACAAGTTTTCCTGAGGACTGGTCCGACGCATCTAACCCTTTCCTCGGATCCGACTACGGTCCTGTTGGAGGTCCACGGAGTCTCCAAAGAGCCTCTAGGAGACGCAGGGCCAGGATTCCAGCCCGTGCTCCAACAGCCATGATCCCGGCTTCAGTTCCGGTTTCCACAGCCATGGATCCATGCACCAGTACCGGCCCGCAGAGCTATGTTTCCTTGCTCAATTACCTGGCCCACACAGCCATGGTCCAGGCCTCTGTTCCGGTTCCAGCGGCTCCAGTTCCAACCTCAGACCTTTTCTCAGGAACCCGTCTGGCGTTTGGAGGTCCACGGAGCCTCCAAAAGGTCTCTGGAAGATGCAAGGCCAGGATTCCAGCCCGTACTCCAGCGGCTCCGGCTCCAGTGCCGGTCCCAGCAGCCATGGTTCTGGCCCCAGCGGCCATGGTTCCGGCCCTGGTTCCGGCCTCAGCAACCATGGTTACAGCCCCATTTCTGGCCCCAGCAGCCATGGTTCCGGCCCCAGTCCTGGTCCCAGCTGCCATAGTCCCTCCTCTAGTCCCTTCCCTAGTCCCTCCTCAGGTCACTTTCCTAGTCCCTTCTCCAGTCCCACCTCTAGTCACTTCTCTAGTCCCTACTCAAGTCCCTTCCCAAGTCCCTTCCCGAGTCCCTTCCCAAGTCCCTTCCCAAGTCCCTTCTCTAGTCCCTTCTCTAGTCCCATCTCCAGTTCCCTCTCGAGTCCCCTCTCCAGTGCCCTCTCGAGTCACCTCTCGAGTTCCATCTCTAGTCCCTCCTCTAGTCACTTCTCCAGTTCCCTCTCAAGGTCCCTCATCTAGTCCCTCCTCGAGTCCCCTCTCTAGTTCCCCTCTCGAGTTCCCTCCTCTTGTTCCTCCTCTAGTCCCCTCTGGAGTTCCGTCTCTAGTTCCCCTCTCGAGTCACGTCTCAAGTCCCTACCCAATGTCCTGGTCTGTTGGAGGTTCCGCTGGGGGTCCTGCCAACTCCATGTCCTGTCCCGTTGGAGGCCCCGTCGACTACTCCTCTGCCGGGGGTCCTACCAATCGTATGTCTGTCCCGTTGGAGGTCCCGCCGTCTACTTTCCTGCCGGGGGTCCTGCCAATCCTATGTCCTGTGCCGTTGGAGGCCCCGCCGACTACTCTCCTGCCGGGAGTCCTGCCAACCCTTTGTCCCGTCCCGTTGGAGGTCCCGCCGTCTGCTCTCCTGCCGGGGGTCCTGCCAGCTCCTTGTCCCATCTCGTTGGAGGTCCCACCGACTGCTCTCCTGCCGCGGATCCTGCCAACCCTTTGTCCTGTGCCGTTGGAGGCCCCGCCGACTGCTCTTCTGCCGGGGGTCCTGCCAGCTCCTTGTCCTGTCCCGTTGGAGGTCCCGCCGACTACTCTCCTGCCGGGGGTCCTGCCAACTACTCTTCTGCCGAAAACTGTCCTGGCCTGGACGCTAAAGGACGTTAAAACGGGGCTAGCCGCTGCAATGGAAATGCGCTATTACATACCTTATTCTTACTCCGAGCACTACTTCTGCTCCTCCGTCGCTTCAGACTTGCAGAGGGCGATTTCTCAACTGGCCGAACTGGTGTCCTGGTCGGTGATGACACCAGAAAGACCGATGGTACTGCATCTCCATTAAGTAATGGTTGTTCCATAAATCCCATGTTATGTTTTATCATACTCTCAGAGTAGTCGTCCGGAAATTTGAAATGTTCGCTGCATACATGAGCCTGTGAATCTTTCGGTTCGGGCCGGCCACATTTCGCTAGCCACTGCCTCTGAATGTACTTCTTACGCTTACCTTTTGGCAACAGATGGAACCGAGCATTCCGTGGATTGTTCCTATCAGAATTGTGGCAATATTTCGCGATACAGTGAGGCATATTTGAAGAGAGAAACTACAGTAAATAACATGGAGATCAACGTGTCTTCGAAAACCAAACGCATGGTTTACGTCACGTCCAGAAAATGGCGGCGCCCACAGTGTTGATGTTATTTCGGTATATAATCAGTTTAAAATCACTGATAATGTCATCGGAATAAAAAAAAGAGAGACTGGCAGAGACTGGTCTGATTTATCGGATGATAATTATTTAAAAATGAGTGTCATGAGCATACCATTCCTTTAAGGTTATTCTAATAAACAGGCACAACCACAATCTTTTTGTTGCGGACGCCATCCGCCACCGAGATGTTGGGGAAAAGGCAAACAGCATACTCACAGGGCTCTTTGAAATTGGCCACACTCCAACATCTGCACTGGCAGTCCTGAAACACGACCTCCAAATGGAGTATGGGCAGCGATATGTGTATGTGTCGGCCAACAGGGAGATTTGCCCCGACCTGCCTTATGTACAGAGGTGGGTATCACATCTGGAAACATGTTCAAGATACCTACTACCCACTATATAAATAACGATGCAATAAAAACTATGATGTATTCAGTGAATACAAATACGCTTTTCTACTGCATGTAAGTGACACCCATACCAACTAATTCATGTTCGACCCAGACTGTTCCACAAGGTGTGTAGGGAGGACTATGGCACGCAAACAGGTCCCACGATGTTGGCAGCGCTCAAGCTTCAAGTGGAGATTTACAACAATAAATGTAATGACACCTGTGCTCTCCTGGGAACAACTTCCCAGGGAGCTCCTCTTGTGGTTGTGTGTTCTCCACTGATGAAGAAAGTGCACCAACTGAAGCACAGTGGGGAGCTGTGCTTCATAGATTCCTCAGGGAATATGGACAGGGAGAACTGCAGGGTATTCCTCCTCCTGACCCACAGCTGTGCAGGTGGCCTCCCTCTGGGCACTCTCCTCTGCCAGTCTGAGGATGAGCAGACTATTGCTCAAGGGCTGGAACAGCTAAAACAAGTTGTTGGAGAGAAGGGCTTTGCTGGCAGGGGACACGAAGGGCCACAACTGGTCATCACAGATGACTGTAGGGCAGAGAGGGGAGCTCTGGGAAAAGCATTTCCTAAGGCCACACTTCTCCTGTGCTCCTTCCATCTGCTACAAGCAGTTTGGAGGTGGCTGTGGAGCAAGGAGAGTGAGGTCACTCACGGAGACAGACCGGCACTTTTTGCCATTGTAAAAGAGATGCTTTACTGTCAGGAGATAGGCCGTGTGGATAGGCTTTACAGCGAGGCAAGAGGGCATCCAGTTGCAGCCAGGTTAGTGTTTAATGCAGACAAGTAGTGATGTCTGCCAACATTTCATGTTTTGATTACAAAATAAAGGATATACACTGTTTATTTTTGAATTGATGTTGATCCCTTATTAATGTTTTATAGAAACCATCTCTTTGGATTTCCTCCAACCTCTCAGATTTGAAATGCAATCATGTCAGTTGTTTAGAAGTAAGTAATACACAAAACTTAATTAATAATGGTGTAATTATATAAAATAATTGAAACTTTAAATCAAAATAACAAAGTAGTTATATTATCCATGTCCATCACTAATACCATGTGAGACACACACACAATTGATGTATCTCTTGGTATCTGTAGTAGGGCTGTGCATCTTCACTGGTCTCACGATTCGATTCGATTACGATTATCCTGTCAACGATTCGATTCGGTTCGATATCCCGGTGCATCTCGATTCATACCAATGCGTTGCATCCTCAATTTTCTAGATTACTGCACATGGCTTATTTTTCATCAATGCATACATGCAGTAAATACATATGAACTCTCTTTTTATTATTTAGAAAGTGCTTCAGAAATCAATAACATAAATGTCTTGACATTCATTTATAAACCAAAATAAATGAATTGTATAGGTCTAGCCTCCGTGTGTGAAGTTGTTCCATCCTCAAAAACAAAAAGCTAATGCTTCTGCAGTCGAGCTGCAGCTTCTAGCCGCGGCCTGCTGTTGAGAAAGGACACTGAATGTCCTGAATGAGGCATCACACACAGGACGTGAGTCTGAACACAGCAGACAACAGGAGTATTTACAACAGCATATACAAACTAAAATACTGCATGTGGGTGCACACTTACATTCTCTGTTTTACTGTTACATAAATCCAATGAATGAAAGATAAAATTAGCTTCATTATATCTCAGTGATTAAGTGAATAATAAAGTTTCTATCGGGTCACTATCAGCATGTCACTCATTATTTTCAGGGAGGGGGCGGGGCTTGGAGGAACGGAGAGGAGACGGTGATCGCGGAAGCTTTTTTCCTCCTGCCTTCACAAACTTTACACACGTATATATCATCTGAAAATTGCTAGAGGACATTCATACTCTGCAATCCAAGACTTAATTAAATCCACCAAAAACCTGACATGATTGTAACGCGATTATTTTTGAAAAACATAAATCCCTGTCTGTGTCTCTGAGCCGCAGCAACACGGAGTGATTCAGAGCGGGTCCTTCTGCTGTGGGTTCTGGACTGGTGTTCTTGTGTTGGTGGATAAAGCAGACTGCTCCGTGTTCGGTGTTGCTGTGCCGCTGTCACGTATGTTCCCTGATCTCTGCGTCACCGACCGATTTGATATTAAAGTGACAGAAAAAACGTTATAGTAAAGCCGCGGCCGGAAAATCAGGAAGCAACGTTACTACTCTATAACCGATTATCTTCCGTCACTGCATCGAGACCGAATCGTCCACGTCCGCATCGCAATGCATCGTAGAAACGATTATTTTCAACACCCCTAATCTGTAGGCACTCATGAACCAAGCACTACGCATCAGGAGCAACAAGATGATGATTTGTTATGAACATTTCAACTGAACAACACACACACACACACACACACACACACACACACACACACACACACACACACACACACACACACACACACACACACACACACACGCACAATATATTTATACCTAGACTTTTCTTTCTCCTTGGACCATAACATCAGAAAAGAGGCACTAAAATAGTTAATACAAATTAACTGAATACTATCATATGCTACTCTTCACAGGTGTATTGACAGAACAAGCCCAGCCTGCCAGAAGTGTCACTGGTGATAGGCCACAAGAAGGTGAGTTGTGAGTGTGCAGGTTTATGTTCACACATCATTTTGGTGCTTAATAGATTGATGACATAATAAATTGTTACTATGTATAATATCAACTTAAAAAATAAAACTTTAATTTAAATATTTTTTCCCTCTTAGATATCGCATCAGATGACGTCTCTCTAGTGGATAACATGATGGAAGAAATGAAAAGTCGTTGCCAGGATCCACATTTCACTGCTGGGCTACTGGCAATGGCTAAGCAGTACAATGTCCTGAGAAGCAACCCCTCCAAACTGCTGTCAGCCTTCCATTCCTTTGGGAAATCTGGCAGCCTGACCAGCAAAAGGGCCGCCATTTTAAGGCGGGCTGCCAGACGTCAAGGCCCGATGATTAGCTTCCAGCCTACAGCTGTTGCACGCAGGAAGTCAGGCGCTAGCTCAAGACGGCGTTTATTTTCTGGGCGCCCTGTGAAACAGCACAGTTTAAGTTTGGCAGTGATGTTGAACACCAGCCATTCAAAAACATATTAATGTATTTATTGTATCCCTCTGTTTAGAGGCAGGACACTATTTGGTGCCCCTCTACACGCTCTGACTCCTCTTCACCCCATCCCTCTGTTTAGAGGCAGGACACTCAGTGCCCCTCTACACGCTCTGACTCCTCTTCACCCCCATCCCTCTGTTTAGAGGCAGGACACTCAGTGCCCCTCTACACGCTCTGACTCCTCTTCACCCCCATCCCTCTGTTTAGAGGCAGGACACTGGTATTCGGTGCCACCCTTTATGTACCTGTTTGTATATGTGTATGCCTTTCTTTCTCATTTGTTTTTCACCTTATGTCTTTGTCATATCTTATGCCATTTATGGCCTGTACCTTGTCGTGGTAAGTGGGCTTTTTACCAAATCAGGCCTCAAGCTGTATCTCAAATGCTGAAATATAACCTAATACAAATGCATTACCCTACATCACAGTATTACATGACTAAAGATCCACTGCCCTCTGCAGTCATGAAATCTTTCCAGAGGCTGGTGTTGATCCAACCTAAAGGACATCAGATGACCCCTGCTTGACCTCCTGCAGTTGATGCATACAGGTATTGGATCATGCAGTCAACTTGGGATTGTATCCTGGGACTTCAGCATTCAGCAGTCCCCTGTTCCTACCTCACCCCTCCCACTGTCCCAGCCTTCACCTGGTGAGACATATACACCAATTAAAAGGCATGATTATTACACAGTCAACCCTTATTCAGAGTGCCTAATAAATGTATATATTTTTTTACAGTGCAGATTTTGGCTTTTTTGGGACCATCGCACATGTGTGTAAGTAACAAGTATGCTGTATAATCTGCAACAACTGTCAGGTGGTGTTATTGATTATCTTTGCAAAAGAGCCCCCACCAATATTGATTTTGAAAAATATGTTTTAATTGAAATATGAACAAAAGGGTAGAATTGATCATACCATATTATGTTATTATTGCAACTGTTTTTATTATATTGTGTTGTTTATATAGATGTGTGTGTGTGTGTGTGTGTGTGTGTGTGTGTGTGTGTGTGTGTGTGTGTGTGTGTGTGTGTGTGTGTGTGTGTGTGTGTGTGTGTGTGTGTGTGTGTGTGTGTGTGTGTGTGTGTGTGTGTGTGTGTAAATGAATTAATATAAAGTGTACATATGTGAGTGTGTGTATAAATGAATGAATACATCTGTGTGTATAAATGAATAAATACATGTGTGAGTACATATAAGTGTGTGTTTATATGTTTATAAATGAATAAATGTGTGTATATATATATATATATATATAAAACAGTATCATTAAATAATGCTGTGTGTGTATAAATGAATAAATACATGTGTGAGTACATATAAGTGTGTGTTTATATATATATATGTTTATAAATGAATAAATGTGTGTATATATATATATATATATATAAAATAGTATCATTAAATAAATATATAAAATAGTATCATTAAATAAATATATAAAATAGTATCATTAAATAATGCTGTCAGATAAATGAAGTACACAGTAATAGTCAAGGTTATATTCAATATGCTGCACTTACACCAGCTGATAAGATATTTAAAACGTCTTTTGTTTGTCCTGAAAACGACATTTGAGAATACACACAGGCTATTTATAGATGATAAAACACCAGTAATACAATCTCAGGACTCTTCGATATGGCTTTGATTACAGGATCGTTTACTTTCAGTCAACAAATCCTTTGGAAAGACAAAAAACAACTATTCAATATCCTGCTTTACCGCGACCGCTATAACTGCCGAAGATGAAGTCTATGACGCTATCGCGTAGAGCTACGTTCTTGCGTAATGCGGAAGTGGGCGTGGTTAAATCTAAACTGGGTTGGAAAAACGATAGACGCGGACAAGATTAACAGGTGCTCCAATGCTACATAATAGTTACATATAATTGTAAAGCTACTCTTATGAATAATCTGACATTAACAACATTTGAAATGACAATGCATACTGTGAAAGCATTTGTAAAACCCATAAATAACTAGAACAAGGGTAGATACTGCATGTTGTAATGAGCGGACAAAAACAGCTATGTTTGCAGTTTTAAGAATTGTAGATATTCTGATGATTAGTAAGTATTGCTTTGTAGTTTTCGGATGCACATTTCTGGCTCAAGATATAGCAATGGTCAAAGATTGTTGTGATAAGCCCTTTCCTGTTTTATGTCTCCCCCAAATCCTCTTTTCATAAAGAATACATTTTAAAACACAAAAACAAAAAACATCAACATGCCTTATGTATGTCTCTAAAACTCTGACCACATGGAGTTAAATAGTGATGCTGTGAAATGCTGTCATCTGTAAATGACAACTGTGACTGGATTAGGCTGAGAGAAAAATAGAAAAACATGCAGAATGTAACTGTCCTAATTATGGCTCTACTGATAGGATCTTAGCAATTACAGTGCCATTTCGAGAATATATTACTCTATAATGCCAAATATAATCCTTATCTTATTATACTCCCACAATGTGTTTAAGGATTTGGAAATCTCTGACTGCCCCGTTTAGTTTTCTGTTAGTATAGTTTGTATTTATTATTTATTCTGTGCATGCATACTGAAGCTAGAAAGGCCAAACATATCAATCCAACCATTAGCCTTGTTCACAAATACATACCATTTTTTAAATGATTTTGAATTACATGTAATCATAAACTCTAAGACTTTAAGTATTTATATCTATATACTCTAGCCTTTTTTTCCACCCAGCATTCAACTTTCCAACTCAAGGAAATAACTGAAATCTTAACCTCCCCAAGTGAATTTGTAACCCCCATCTTTACCAGTCATACATTCCCAGTCATTTAATGTATGTGAGAAAATCGACGGGCATCAAGGCTCCTCTGTGGCCCCTGAGGCCTGGTGGCAGTCCGGTCACCTTTCCTCTAACCGCTCTGGACTTGTCTTCTAGCTTCCTTAAGGAGCTGTCTCGGAATACTTCCTGACATCAGATCAAAGTTGGATACACAAAACGTTCTCCCTTCTTACAGACCCTTGACACACTTGTTCTAAAAGCTGAACCACCCCCCTCCTCCCGCGGCATTGATATTATCAGGCTAATGCTGACTCCTGGGTGCAGCGGTGTGTTTCAGCAAGCACATTGCATAGTTCCCTGATGATAACTGCACTCAACACTGGCTGTGACACACTGTGAGAGAGACCATGGGATGTCTACACCCTGCGGTGATTTTCTTTGAGGAATAAAACAAAAGTGTATGTGTCTGAGTGCATATTTGTGTGTGCGGAGGCGGCATCAAGGGACGGACTGATAGAAATATACATAACTAAACATCCTCAGGTACACAAAGAAATAAGCAAGAATCAAACACAGGCAGGGACCATCAAAGAGTGGTTACAGGATGTCAGAGGGGGTGAAAGGAAAGGAGGAGGGCTAGAGGGCTTTCTGAAAGCTTACCCTGGTTGCACACAGTAAGAGCTTGACCTAAAAAGAGGGAGACTTGCTTTTCAAGGATGAAAGGGTGGCAATACTGAAAGTCAACTAAGTTTTCAGGGATTCATGCACTACCTCGAGTCAAAGAAATTAGTCAGCATGATGTTGCAGTAAAATGTAAAGTAGGAGGGAGGGAGAGGGTGTCTTCCTCCAGTCATGTGTTTTAATTAAAAAAGGTGGTGCTTTAGGTCTTGCCGTGGTTGTGTATTCCTTCAGGCCACATTTAGGTGCAGAGCATTGAAGGAGTGTGTCTTTGAGTGAATTTGAGTTTTTCTCAATCAGAAAGCGGCTCTCTCAGCCTGTTGTTCTGTCCTTAGCTCTTTTCTGCTGCTTTTAGCACCACAGTGCAATGCGTCCATCTTGAGTCTCTTAGAACAAGGAGATGAAGCAGAGAAACAATATCGGCTTTAATTTTTCATTTCAAAGGCAGCAATCTGCAGGAGAGTGAAGGGTTCTGTGCCTTTCTGTTTTGATATCTCCCAATGAAATGGTAATGATATGCTCCCTCCATCTGGATCCAGTTGCCAGTCTGCGCCAGAGGTGGATGTGTCAGTTGTTATTATTTTCCCTCTGTGATGTTTAGGTCTGGTCGGAGATGAAGGAAGGTCACTTGGCATACCTTGCATGCTCTTCTGTAATTATGGAGTCACTTGTTGAAGGTCACCTAATATGGCTTCACAGGGCACACATTGCTAGGACTTGTAAATATTACACAAAGCAAAATGAGCAGCTTTTTTGGTCTATGGTTGTGCTGGCTCAAGTACAAGAGACAATGGACCTACGTTCTAATATTATCTCAAAGTTATATTTGATGGATTCTTAATTTTGTCACTGACATAGTGTGTGTGTGTGTGTGTGTGTGTGTGTGTGTGTGTGTGTGTGTGTGTGTGTGTGTGTGTGTGTGTGTGTGTGTGTGTGTGTGTGTGTGTGTGTGTGTGTGTGTGTGTGTGTGTGTGTGTGTGTGTGTATATGTTAATATTTGTGTTATTTTTTTATCAAAACAGTCATTTTAAAATATTATAATATATAAAAACCTACTGTAGGAACCTTTCCACCAAATTAAACAAACAGTATTAATATCGGAAATTGATAACAAATTACTATGTCTTTTTTTTTATATATTATTTTTTGGTGTGCATACATGCATCGATTTTGATGAAGCCTACACAATTTGATTTTTGGTGTCAGCTTCAGTTCATCCTCCCCTGAGAGATACACACAGCAGGAGAGGCATAGTCCAGTGACAAGGCTGTCTGCCAGCCTGCTAAGTCCATGATTGTTTCCAGACAAGTGTAGTTGCCCTCTGGACAGCACGCCTCTCAGTTCTGGAATAATGGCCAATTACCAGGATGCAGTTTGTTGAAAGGATGCAGCCAGCAACTACATCTGCCTTCAAACAACCCTCAGATCCAAACATATGCTCTGGAACAAACTACCTTCAGAGATGAAATGCATTCAACAGAACCTTCAGAGCTTTATGTGAATGTTGAGAAATTCCCGAGCCATGACTGTGACATTTTTTTTTGTATTACTAGATATTGTTTACTGTTAAAATGGAATGAAGTAACAGTTGATGAAACCAGGTGGACACAAATGAAATGTGTTTTGGGTATAATTCAATACACTTTTCCTAAAATCTTTTTTTGGTTTAGTCCAGAGGTCTAAAATCAAACGTGGCATTTGTCTGGGAAATGGAAATGAAAACATGCATCAAAAGTTTTGTTTGACACCCTACATCTTTGCACTTGCAACAGTCAAGCTGAAACTGATGTGACGTTTCACACCACAGTCATCACTGCAGTCCTTTCAACAAACTTCTGCAAAGTCAAAATGTAACAATTTCAGGAAGCCAACAGGGGTTCCAACCAGCTTCTTGTGTCACTGTGTCAGCGCTAACCGCTCAACATAGTGCTTGACAACGCCCTGCTGCTTTTACAACCGCCATGAAGGAAAACGACAGTGTCAGAACACAAAAATGTTAGAGCAGTATATCTGAAAGGGGAAATAAAAACTCACCCTTCACCCCCAAGTGGTCACTGTTGGAACAACAAGTGTCCACCAGATGTTTTTCTGAACCTCTGATATATTTACTGGTTTTCTGGAAACTATCAAAAAACAGTACATGAAATACTTGAGAGACTCAGGAAACATGCCTATACTTCACTGGTAATAAAGAGATTGATTACAGTCCAAGTCAATAAGTGGAAAATAAATAATATCAAATAATTCAACTATTAATAAAATGAATACCTTTTGCACTCTATCATTCACAATTCCCATTGCCATTTGGATAACGCAGGGTTTAATAACAATAATGCAGTTGTAAATATCCTAAACATTTGACTGATTTGGTAATACCCAAACTTTCCCTAGCTGTACATTAGTTTGCAAGAGATAATGCTGTTGTTTCAAAAAGACTAAGTCAACAATGGTTTGACAAAGTATTTTTTTAATCTTCATTTGTTCTGTGCTTTATAATGTATATGATCCATCAGTTTGATTTAGCAAAAACACTCGCAGTGTCAGACTTCAAGCTCTCTGACCTCGAACCTGTTTTTTTATCAACCAGTGTGTTATGAAGATGAATTGAAATGCTGCGTCTCACGTGTCAGCTCGACCCCATGCCGTCAACACAGCTGCTTCCTCTTAAGGTTGATACAGAGCAGGTGGAGACATGATCGGCTGGCGGACAGATATTGACCTATTAATCATTGTATTGTAACAACTTGTATCTTATTCTTTAAAATATATGGCATCTATACTACCCAATGTGCTGTGGATATGTTAAAGACATAAAAAGGATTTAGGCAATATTGAAATAATATATTATCCAAAATGATGTGCCTGACTTTCTTAAAAATATTCTTATTTATTGTTAAGGTGTCTTTCTCCTAAATCCAATCATAACCTTAGAACTTTGATCTCATTGCCAGCACCTTGAACACCGTTGCCATGTGAAACCATTACATCCATCTTTGCACTGCGGCAAACCTCAAAATACTTCTCAATGGAACTTTTCCACGTTTATATTATCTGCAATTTTCTTGTTACAGCCCAGCCTTCATGCTCATTTTATCCCAAATTTGGACAAATTAGGAGTGTCCTTTAATCTCTTGATTAGGTGCTGTTGTGATAGTGGATATCCATGAAGGATGAAGATTGATTGACTCCTCTGATGGAGCTGTGAAAATCCAAACAATCCCGTCTCCACTGGTGATGTCACAACGTTGAAACCAGGTGCAGAGGCCACTGAGGGCATCAGAGAGGCCCACTGTAATTCAACGCACACTTTACAGCTAGTCAACAGGGCTCAATATGATCCATTAGAGTTCCTTAACAGCATTAAAAGAAATACCTCGAGATCATATGTTTCGAATTCAGAGAGCTCCCATTTCAATCATCTAATTGTGCCTGCACTTTTCATTGAGGATTGTGGTTGCTCTATTTATGAAAATAATGGACCTTCAAGTGTTCAAAATGTAGCAATGTAGCAATAAGGCCTGGGGGTGAACTTAAACCTCCACCTTCTCATGCATGTGTTGCTTTGGTCCTTTTGATGATTTTCCACAGCTATTGCAGCATCCCTACAGGAACTCAGGAAATAGAAACATCAGGTAATACAGGCAGCATCCTGTTTTTCTGCCAAGATCCTGTTTTCAAAGTTTCAGGTTGCTGTTTTGATTCAAATGTACCTTTACAGAGCCATATAATCCCATACATTTACATCTGTTTCTAGGAAACCAGAACGCGTCACTAATGCAGTGAGAAAGATATGATCCTTCGATGGTTTCACACCAATCATCGCTAATAACTGAACCCTTATGATTTGAAAGCAGTTTTTGTATCCAGCATTAAAGCAATAGGAAATGTACTTTTGCAACACTGTAACAATTTTGATAGTATTTATACATGTGTGCATTCATCTTAACGCCAGAGACAGAAGGAGACATCTGTTGAAAGGAAGAGTGGGATTGTACATCCAGACTGATACCCTGCTGTCCAAAAAACCTCCACATAACAATATACTGTAGTCTTCAATCTGGTCTTTAACGGGTATACCTAGCCTTCACCCTTTTGCAATATCGGTTTACTGTTGTCAGGGGAATTATTTATCTGTGCCACAGTGTTGCTAGGTCTGGACTCTATGGCTGTTCAACTCTAAATTCAAGACGCAGGAGCTCTGGCATGCAAGGCAGTAGTGTGTAACCGTATACTCCCCCCACTGCACTGGCTCTATCAATCAAACCTCACACTGGCCGACCCTCTGATGGGATAAATGATTCCAAATCTGACTAAAGCCGCTGCTTTGGCACTAGGGTATAAATCTTGGCCTTTAATTAAATAACACAAGCTCAAAGCGGTGAGGCACCTTGGTTGCAATTGGTCAGGGGGAAGGTTGTCACAGAGGGGAGTCCTTGGGTACTGTTTTCTCTTTAGCAGCCCCTAGTAGCCATCTGCCTGCAAATCACCCCCGTCACCCTCTGTGATGAACAGCGTTTCATTTTTCAAATCACTTACCTCCTACCTGAGCTTCTTTTCTCTATTTCTTTCTGTTAATATGTCCACCGCGAGAGGTTCAAAGGGTAATGTTTCTGTTTTACAGACCCCTGATCCATCTCCTTTAATGTGCAGTTTTGTTGGGGGAGGCAGGGAGAATACAGGAGTGATGGGCTGAGCCAAGGCTTTTATTAGATGTAACTACTATAATACTTCTTGCAGTCTTAGATCTGGTTTCTCCCTGGCTGGTTTCAATACATAGCCAATAATCGCTATTCCTGAAAGGTTTCCACTTCATGTCCTCCTGTCTTCTTCTGTTTACCACCAGGTAACCTCATGAAACAATCCCTGAAAAGTCTACTTCGTTCTGATTGTTGGTGATCATGCTGGTCAGAGACAAAACAGTGCTACTTTATTTACACTTTCCTAAGGTCAGAAGGTTTGACGGTGTGGAATTTAAGTTTAAAGGATATTTCATAGAAGTCTTAATTTAGAGTGCATAACTTAACAAGTTGGTGTCCTAGGAGACGGATCAGCTTTTGTCTATTGATACTCCGACAGTAGTAATCAATGCTTAGGGATGGAACTAACTGCTCACATATGGTAGAGGTTTGTATTTGACTGAGGCATACATGCGGCTTCACAAATGACAGTCTTTGGGAGCCTTTCTGTAATGGAAACACATGTAGTTTCCCTCTGATGGTCAGGTGTGGGGTAGCCTCTTATATTTAGAGATGTTTAACATGGAAAGGAGCCTTACTTCCAAGGAACGTCTCATCTTTGTGGTATCCCTGGATTTGTTCGGTGCTTGCCACGTATTATTACAAATTGCGAAATTTGACAAAACGCAGTGCTATGTCTTGTTGAATTTTTATCCCTTCTTTTTCTCTCTAAAGGAACTATTTCCGCATGTGCAATTTTTATGGTGTCAGTAAGATTGCACCGATGGAGTCAGTGGTTTGAAAGCTGCATGGCCTGCCCTCTGAATGCTATAGTTTTACTTTCCAGTAAGGTGTAATTAAGGTTCTGTAAAACTTCATAAGTTTTAAAAGAGTTCTTTGAAACCAGCCATTTGTAAAACTGGTGAGTGATGACAATATCCCTCTGATCACTGGTCACTTGTTAATCACTTAGCAAGACTCTCAATCTTAGACCCTTTCATCACTACTCAAGAAGTAAACCGACCATCACCGCTCATACTGGCCTCTGAGCATATGCGTCTCCTCATGTTCAACAGACACACTGGTGGGTGGTTAACTGAGACTTAATGGATCATTGCTCTCTCAGCTGTTTCATTTGGAAATCAGGAAATAATTATCTAATTTCCCTAGACTTCTTTTAGCTCATCAGGCTGTGGCATCCCGTCTGTCCTCTCATTTGTTTTCCCATACACAGAGGTACCACCAAGCATTCAGATGCCTGCAGAGGGACCCTAGACTAGTGGCCAATTAACGCATCACACAACACCGCTAGTTTCACTGAAGGAAATGATCACAGAGGATGCTAGGGTGACTCCCCGCAGTGCCATCTACTCTGCAAAACTCCAAGGATACAAAAGATAGGTGAATAGAAATAGCGTCACAACTGTAACAATCTGAATTGTTATTTCACCAGCTAAGAGAAAAGCAATTGACCTCATAACTAAAATCATAGTTTCCTGTTGGCTGTAGAGACGACTGTGAAGCTCAAAATGGAGGGAGAAATTAAGTTGTGCCTGGGCAACAAGCAACAAGAGTTGGTCAGTAAATGAAAGGGGGAACTCATTCGTCAAGACCTTTTTCTTTGCTTTGTTGCAACTGTTGCAACTGTGCATCACAGGTCTTGCATGGAAGGAAATCGAGGAAATGTAGCACATCCAGTTCAGGATAGAGACCTCAATTATGAATTTGTGAAATCCCCATCAATCTAGTATTCATATTGTAGATGTTAAACACACTTTATTGGGGCTATATGCCCCAGAAAAATAGAATACACAGTAACCATGTTTTGTCAAATGTACATAATATAGCCTCAGGTATAGGTCCATTAGAAATAACTATTAAGATATTTCACAGTAACGCACTTTTAAATATTACGCTTTTATATTACGTTTCTTTAAAGTAGTTCAAAGAGTGGAAAGTGATCAGATTCACTACATGGACCTCAGCTTAACTTCTAAAATCTAAATGAAATCCTTCCAGGATGTTGCCTCTGCATGGTTTGACCAAATGAAGGGAGGGTTTAAGTACGACAGCAGTGTTACTTACAAGAGAAACCCTGGTGAATCTAAATGAGAGCTGTAAAAATAAGGAAAAGCTAGGTGTCATCCTTTTAGAGCAAGACTACATACTTTACAATCACTGTTAGGGAATCACAGGAGAGAAACCAGTTAAAACGTGGAGGGCCAGAATACACTATGAGGCCCATTAGTGGCTCAGCTGAGGTATCTGGTGTCTTATGCATTCACGAGGATCCGCGTATGGTTATTTATGCAAGCTATCTCGCAGAAGACACAACCAAAGCATACATTCAAAGGCTCCCTCCCTGGTGGACTCATGTCTTTCTGACTTTCTTGGAGAGAATCAGCAGGTTTGACGGGAAGACGGATACAAGAATACTGTGCACATTTGGAACATACTAGAGATAAGGAAGGAAAAAAGAAAACAAGAACGAAAGGCGAGAATAGCGCCAGTACTTGGGAAAAGTATAAAAAAAGGTATATAAACATGCCTTTTAAAAACCTGGGAATCAATTTTCTTAAAATTGATTGGTTATCCAACCTTGAATTTATTAATGACAACCATATATGTATTTTAAGTGTGCGTAACATCACAGACACTGACCAGTACTTTTACATATCATCTCTATCTGATTTAACCCGCACTTATTCTTTTCTTGAATATATATTTTCAGACAACAGCTCTACAATACTGTTTCCTAACACCTTTAAATGTATAAACTTGTTAAAAGGTTTAGTACTAATTGGTTAACGTGTCCTTGAGGAAGATGTTGCTCTCCTGCTTGTTCACTCTTTAGGTTTACTATCACAGTTTAAGTTAAAGCAGGAAAACCAGAAGCTCTAACATGTAAGTAATGTTGAAGTCTTTATTTGGCTTGGGCCTTGTACAGCCTACTAAAGAGACTTAGGGGTCCACCTAATCCCTGCGATGCATTCCCTCCGACACACTCATCCACTCCAGCCCCCCTCCTACCACCAACTCCCAACCCACTTTCAGCCGTTTTGTCGTCTTCACTGAGGCACATATAGTGGAGGGGGCATTTATCCGCCCACCTTTTTTTTCCTTCTATATATTGCATATCATACCAAGACACGCAAGGAATCGCTTAGCTCCTTCCCGCTGCAGGGGCTCTTTGTATATATTTCCACACCGTTCCACCTTGGGGCCTTTTTATCCTTGGCTGCCCTCAAATTCTGAAAAAGCTTGATCTAAACTTGTCTCTGGACAGGCTCAGTTTTGAGGAAAACCAAGACCCTGTTGCATGGGGTAAAAGTTAACACGTTGACCATCAGGGGAACAGCGTCGATATACACATTTGTAGACACTGCACCCCAGAGAGGGTAACTTAACTTGGGTTTCTCAGCAAGAACTGAATATCTGCTCTGGGAACTCTGACAACTGCCTTAGGACCACATTCTGACTTTTTACAGAGCTGTGGAAGGTTTTGAATGGTGGGATAGTCTCAAGCACACATGTTAAATGTTGTGGAATAGAAAGGTCAGCCAAACCTGGGTTTCCATTTCTGAACGTTGTATATTATGAATAAAAGATGCATTGTGTGGCTCAGAAATATCTGTAAGTATCCAAAGAGAAATTGTCCGCCCAATTCCAACAAAAACCAAAATCAAATAATTGAATCAATCATAAGTTGTAATCATGACTTGAAATATTATTTTGTGGTCCATCAGGATTGTAATAATCATTGTTTTTATGCTTATTTATTTGATTTATTAGGATTGTAAATGGAAATTTGACATCAAGTTGAAAACATCGCAATGTAAGCTCTAACCGCAAAACAGCTGCGTGTATGATAGAGACACATACTGAACTCAAATATCAGCAAAACTTCATATGGACATGAGGAAATGTCGGTTTTTCTGATACTAATCAATCTACAGCCCTACATTTGTAATAATATTTTTGAAATAAAGCTTATTATTCAGGAAATGGCTTACAGACATCTCTCAGGCAGTCCTGCTGGGCCTTTAGGTTTATAGAAGTCATTTATCGGGGCTCCGATCTCACCTCAAAAACCTCAGTGTATAAGAAACACACACAGACAACTTTGCAAAGGTACACACATAGCAAGAGCTTAGCAAAGATAGATATACTGCAGGCTTTGCGCCTGCCGTCTGCAGATAAACACTGTCCATGGGTTACCACAGCTCACACTCCCAGGATTCAGCCACTCTGTTTTCCTCAGCCCTCCAATGTCAATGTTTTGAACAAGGCTTCTCACCAAGAAGGACAGTGTGGCTTTAGGGGAAGATCAAATGTACTCCTCTGGCTTCCAGTGCAATTCTACTTCATGCAAAACCAGAAAATAATTACATTGTAAACAATAGACTTTATTAGCTGCTCTGACACATATTATTTGATACTTGAATTCACTTAGATGCTGTTTTATAAAACTAGAATATAAAAATACTTTTCTCGATTGATAGGAAATGTCTTGAAAGCTAATAACTCATGAATATTCAACATTCAAATCATGTTTTCTGTTTGCTTTTGATTCACATCTGTGCGTGTAATAGTACATTTTAAATGTAAGCTGTGGAGCGTGCCAAAGAGTAGGTTTCATGGAGCAGGGAATGTGTGTTTGTGTGTTGGTCTGCCAGGAGTCCAATAATAGAATATGACTTAAAGGTTAAAAGAGCCTTCTTAACAATTGTTTAAGTTTAATCATGCGCATTAACCGTTTGATGGAGTCCTCTCTTCAATTGCAAAGCTTTCTTGTTCATTACCTAAAATGGAACAGTTCACAAATCAAGTCTGGCTGCACATTAATTTGCTTGTATTTATTTAGCTGGAAGCCTTTATATTTCCAAAGGAAGAAAACAAACCCTGTGGGAAATAAGGTATACTATGCTTAATACGTTTTCTTTCTTTCAGTTTCAAAGCCAGTATTCAATAAATCTGAGGAGGAAAATGTTGAGCTGAATCAGTGAAAGACCTATATTACATATGTCTTGTCAGGCAAACGTTGATAAGGTGCAAGTTAAAAAATCAGGGAGTATAAGAACAACTAAAGGCATGTATGTATAAGATAAAAGAGTTATTCTATTGTGAAGATAACGTTAAGAAGGAAACACATAACAGCAGAGGCTGGTTGTCTCCCCTGTGCAGTTGCTAACAAAGTGAAGATAAGTCTGAATGAGACTAGGGTTCACTGGAGCATGATTAGTGTCTGGCTCACACACTCCTTCACGGTGAAAAGTCATGGTCACAAGGGAACAACCTTTCATTATATTTCAGGTTTAAGCAAAACATTGGGCTGGGACAAAGTGCAGGGTTGGATGGTGGGAGGTACAAATATGACCATCATGTTGAACAATAAATACATTAATCTGTTGGGATGTGGTTTGTCTGAAAAAGGAAACACAATGGACTCTTTTTCTAACGTTAGCATCTATCTTGTTTTGTAAGTCTTTTAGTTGCAGGTTTTTACTGACAGAAGTGGAGGAGTAGCGTACGGTTTTGGGTGGGCTGAACTTATACTTGAATGTAATTTGTCTTGGAGTCGAGAAGTAATTTCTTCAATAACTAATATGTATCTCTCAGAGCTGTTTTGAATTCCTAGAAACCACCATGCAAATCATTCTGCATGATGCATCTTATTTTGTTCACATTATATATGCTTCCGTTAGGCAATATTATAAGGAATCATTCTGTAAACTTTCATTGTTATGCGGATGATACTCAACTATATTTATCAATCAAGCCTGATGAAATTAATCATCTAAATACAATTCAAGACTGCCACAAGGACTTAAAAACGTGGATGACCTTAAAGTTTTTGATGTTAAACACGACCAAAACTGAAGTTATTGTACTTGGCCCGAAGAATCTACGAAACAAATTATCTAAAGATATACTAACTATGGATGGCATTAATTTGGCCTCCAGTGAGACTGTAAGGAATCTTGGTGTTATATTTGATCAGGATTTATCCTTTAACGCCCACATAAAATCAATTTCAAGGACCGCCTACTTCCATCTACGTAACATTGCAAAAATCAGGCATATCCTGCCTCAAAACGATGCAGAGAAACTAGTCCATGCATTTGTTACTTCTAGGCTGGATTATTGTAACTCTTTATTATCAGGGTGTACCAAGAAGTCAGTCAAGTCGCTTCAGCTGATTCAAAATGCTGCAACTCGTGTACTAACCAGAGTTAGGAAAAGGGACCACATTACTCCTGTTCTGGCTGCCTTACACTGGCTCCCTATAGAACACAGGATAGAATTTAAAATTCTTCTTCTCGCCTACAAAGCCCTTAATGGGCAGGCGCCATCTTACCTTAAATAACTCATTATACCCTACTGTCCTACTAGGGCATTGCGTTCCAAGAATGCAGGGTTGTTGGTTGTTCCTAGAGTCTCTAAAAGTACAATGGGAGCCAGAGCCTTTTCTTATCAAGCTCCACATTTGTGGAATCAGCTTCCAGTTTGTGTTCGGGCGGCACACACCCTATCCGTTTTTAAGAGCGCGCTTAAGACCTTCCTTTTTGATAAAGCTTATAGTTAGGGCTGATTAGATTCAGCCCCTAGTTTTGCTGATATAGGCTTAGTTTGTCGGGGGACATCTTACTTCTTCCTTCTCTCTGTCTGTACCTGTGTACTCTCATGTTCCGATTAACCTAGCTTCCCCAAATGTCTTTCTTTTTGGTGTCTATATACGCCGGGATCCGGAGTCATGGATGATCCTGCGGTCCTGTGTCCTGGATCGCGAGCCCTGGATCTTGAGTCGTGGCTGTGGTCCTGGATCATCGGTCCTGGATGGATATCCTCGTGGATTCATCTTCCTATTATACACACATGCATTTCTTAACATTTGGACTACCTATGTTGCAAATGTATTATCTTTTCAATTTACACACGGCATCTATTGCACGTCTGTCCGTCCTGGGAGAGGGATCCCTCCTCTGTTGCTCTCCCTGAGGTTTCTCCCATTTTTCCCTTTAAACTATTTTCTCCGGAAGTTTTTCCTTGTACGATGTGAGGGTCTAAGGACAGAGGGTGTCGTATTGTCATACTGATATTCTGTACACACTGTGAAGACCACTGAGACAAATGTAACATTTGTGATAATGGGCTATATAAATAAACATTGATTGATTGATTGATTGATTGATTCTCAGTTTAATCAAATGTCCCGAAACAGGATGATTGACTAAATCAACTCAGGTGGCTCTAGGATTAAAAAACAATCCTCCTCTGCTTGTGCTGATCACTCAGTGAAGAACATATCATCTGCTGCATGCAAAATGAATGCATGTAAAACTATATTCCATTAAAATATAAAAAGACATTTAGTTCAGAAATGTAGTTTATTTCTCTTCAGTAGATGCAGCAATTATAATTTAATAAAACGTATTGCATAATACAATGAATACAAGTATAGTCAATAACAATCTACCAATGTGTCAGTGGTCATTTCTGTGCAGAAAATGTCCTGTAGTCATCAGCAATCATTTGTGTTGTAGTCCTTAATGATTCTCATTTCAAATTTAGAGTTGTCAAATTAGATTAATTAAATGAAAGTACAAATTAAATGAAAAAGAAAGCACTGCTCATAAAAACGAACCGGTGCTGTTCCTTTGAAACACAGACAGATTGAAAAAGGGAAGAAGGGATAAAAGGAGGACATGAAGTGGCAGGTATAAGACACCTCATTAGAGCAGCTCTCTGCCACTTGCTACCAACTTGGAAATGATGACAGATGTGCAGGAGGCTTTTTCCTGCTCCCTTTCTCTCAGTTTCCCAGTGCCGGTGAGATGTGACACTGTGACTGAGACTAAACAATACAATCAGCCTTGTTTTATTGACTTGATATCAACCTGTGCTTTTTCCCCTCGGTTGATCCCTCTTTGTCTTTAAATAGGTCTTTAGGTAGGTATAAATGGTGTCCTCTTTTTATTATTTTGTTCTCCTTTTAATAAGCTTAACATGGGTTAAGTTAAGCATCTGCTATGGCTGTTAAGATCTACCTATGCAAATGTATTGGACAGAATCTTGTATGTATTCCCCTGTATGTTTTAGGATTTCACAGTCTTCCACATAACTTACAGCTTTTGGAAGCCAGTAAGGCCAGCTAGCTGAAAACCAGAGAGCCATAGCTGTGTACAGACAGTATATTTTTGCATGAAAACCATCCATGTAGCTTACATTCAATGTTGCTGCAACACCTCCGAAACCTCAAAAAACATTTCCTTGTTTGATAAAATAAATATTTTGCCATTTTGGAAAATGCTTACTGGTGATAGGATGAGGTGAGATGAGGTGCCATTCTCCAGTTTTGAATGATTTGAGTCCTCCTACAGGTGGTCATTTGGGTCATCAGCCTCATCCCTCATTGTCTTTACAGTTAAGCTTGAAACGATGACAGCTGCTTTGTGAAGAAACACCTGCTATCCATTGAGAGTACATTCTATTGTGTTTGTGTAATGCAATACAAAGAAGAGGGACGGTGTTGGCAGGTTGAGGATCTGGCCAAAAGCTGGTGTCATGATTGAGAGCATAAAGGAACAGATATTTGGACAGAGAGCAAAATGTAATGCAGTGAGGCAAGAAGGTTACGTTTGTGTTAATTGCGATGTCTGTAGGTGCCTTGCTAAAATGATTGGGAAAGACAACTTCCAGACATTTTGTCATCTTGGAAACGGTGCTGGATTTCAGAGAGTGTGCACACACATACACACATACTCACATACACATACACATACACACACATACACATATTAATGAACATGTATTGCCCTTGAACTCTCAACTCACATACTTCTCTGGATCATACTGTTTTGGCCGTGCCCTCATTGAGCCGTTTACTTGAAATGTATCTGCTCCTCTTGTGTATCGGAGGAATCCGCTTATCTGATGTTAACTTCCTGAGATCTTGCCGGTAAACAGACCTGAAGTCCGCTGTTCCGTCTAAAAATCACCACAAGGTCTCATGGGTGAGTGAAAGAGGAAACTGAGGGGAAGGAGAGAAGATGCCGGAAAGGAAATAAATGGATGTGAGGGGAGTGGATGAGATGATTCAATCGTACAGTTGGAGTCGAATTAACAAGCCAGTTGGACTGTTGTTCAGGTCAGTGTGCTTCCTGACGCAGGTTTGAGGCCTAATACAGCAAATACAAAATGGCAATACAAATAAACCTCATGTATCCAATATTTTCCTTATCTCTAATGTTCTTTCTTAAACCCCCCACCCTTCCTAGTGTTCTAGCCCTTTAATGATGCGCTACTCCGACTGCGGATAATGTTATTAAAGCCTGAGCCATGTCAGCCTTTCCAACTAAAATAAAACAACAATGCCTCCCAGGCCTGCAGAAACCTTACAGCTGGACCACGAGTAACTGAATATTTCACTGCTTTCCTGTACATGTTACATTCACTTTGCAGGTCTTACTTTTGTCCTAGTTCGAAGATAATGAACATATGCTAATGGGGGATGAGATAAAACGTGGGAATGAGAAATGTCAGTCCTGCAGCAGTGGCGTAGCCATCATAGGGCCGAACTGGGCGGGCCCAGTTTACTCTTTGGCCCGCCCTGAGAAAGCTTCGGTGTAATTTCTATTTATTTTTTATTATTATTATGCATATTTGTTTTCACCCATTGAGAATATCCAAGCATTCAAAGTGAAATTCAAGTGAACAAATATCGAGTTGAATTAATGTTCTATGTGTTTTATCCTCTGAACGGAACTAATTTCCGGTAAAAACTGGTTGAGGTGGTATGAAGATTTTCCCTTGGCAGAATACAGCGCAAGTAGTAGGGCTGAACGATTAATCGATTTTAAATCAAAATCGCGATTTTAAATGATGCGATTATCAAATCGCAAAGCCTGGGATATTTTTTTACCTTTTTTTTTTTTTTATAATTTCTTTTTTTTTTCTTCTTGTGTGTCAGTCATCCACACCAATCAGAAGTGCTGTGCTCCACATGTACCAGCCATTGTTAATCAATCAGAAGTGGCCCATGATAGAAGGTGATAGACAGATTGATCCAATCACCTGCAAAGTATTTTTGAAAGTGCCTGCCCTTTCCAAATGGCTTCCAATGGAGCTTTCCTAGACGGTTAGGTGAAACAAAGCATCTGAGTCAGGTTAGTAACGCTCCATCACATGTTTTATATCTATTACAGGGTGAATCTTAAACTGAAGCTTGACTTTAAAGCAACCCAACGGAAGTTTCATGGAAGTTTAGTTCTTTCACTCGTAGCTCGGGCTGCGGGGGTGCTAGAGACGGGAGTACGTTGATCTTCCTAGCCGGAGATATGGCCGCAATTTACAATAAACTTCCGTTGGGTCGCTTAAAAATAAATATCGCAATTCGAATCGCAATCACAATATTTGTCAGAAAAATCGCAATTATATTTTTTCCCAAAATCGTGCAGCCCTAGCAAGTAGGCACGCGCTTTTCTGTAAAATGTGCAGACATTTACCCAGCCCAGGAGCTGAAGGTGCATTTACGAGGGATGGATATGTACCTGCGTAACTCGTTGGAGAAACACAAAAAAAGCGAGGACCACTGCAAGTCCATGAGCAGGTTTGACAACCTATTGTTGCTGTTACCTAGTGCAATACAAGCGTAAATAACCCAATTTGTGTTCTGTGAAACTGAAAAGGATATTACATTGTTTTTGTTACTTTCGTTGCAGTTGTAAATGTGTCTTAAATGTAATTTAGGTTAACTTCCTGTGTTATTTAGATGCTTTTATTTTTGAAGGCGAGTTTATGCTGTTGACAGGAAGTTGTTGTTGTTGCTATGGAAACAACGTGACAGAGAAAAGGAGCGGAGATTAATCTACATATAAAGACGGAGAAAGTAAAGGATAAAGTTTATGTTTAAGTTTAGCACCCCCCGAAGAGTCACAGAGTTGGTATTAACTATAATATAAAAATGTGGGTTTTGTCCTAATTCGTTTGTAGGCTGTTTTATAGCTTTGCTGTCTGTTTACAGTTAACAGTAGGCCTATGCTAAAGTGATTCTAATACGAATGAAGCCTAAATGTATTTGTTATTTTTGTGTCTTTATAGCATTGGAGATTTCAATAAATTCATATCATCAGTCAAGTCTTCGACCATTATTCGGAGGGAAATGATACAACGATGATTGGCAATGGGCATTATTATAGGCAAGGCAAGGCAAGGCAATTTATTTGTATAGCACAATTCATACAGTAATGCAATTCAAAGTGCTTTACAGGATCAAACAGAGAAAACACAATACATTGAGAAGAAATACAAAACACACAAAATAATTAATTAAAAGAAAGAAAACCATGTTTAACAGTTCGAAAATTAGAACATTTAAATTTGAAAAGCCATATTAAAAAGAAATGTTTTTAGACCTGATTTAAATGATTCTAAAGTGCTAGCCATTCTCAGATGTTCTGGGAGTTTGTTCCATGCATTAGGAGCATAGATGCAGAAGGCTGCTTTCCCACGCTTTGATCTCACAAATCAACACACTCTCACTCCCTAAGCGTCCAATAGCGACGTTTGGTCAGTGTCCGTGGCGTCCAATTGTGACGCTCCTAGGCTCCTTCAGCGTCATAAAGGGACGCAAATAGCTTTCAACTGATTGCAATGTATTCCCATCTGCGTCGGGATTTGACGCTCATGGAAGCACTGCATTCGTTTATGCCGGCTGCCCTTAAAGGCAATGTGAGCATCCATTCCCATTGGATAACGGAGAATTTTACACCCGGAAGTAAGTACTCCTCTTACTGTCGATTGATTTTACAGTGATATCTGCACTACTCATCGACTAAAAAACACCAGATTATCCTTGTTAATTACACAACATTGATTGGTTTAAATTGTGTGCAATGCTTTTGTATTTTTCCCCTTCGATTCGGAGAAACAAATATGTTTTCTGAGTAAAGGATGGCAGAAGACACTACACTACCCAGAATCCCCAGCTATCGTTTGGCCTACACCATGTGCTCTGTTTGACAAACCCCGTTTTTTTCACCATTCATTCCGATGGCTGGCGTCTATGTCACGTGATCTTCAAATGTCTCCCTGCAGAAAAAGAAAACATGGCCGAACTTCGTTTTATTCTAGGTGTAAAATGCCTATTTTAAAGTTAGTTTGGCCATTAAAATGCGTTTTGATGTCATTTGATGCGAGAAATATGAGTTGTTATTTCAGATTATGTGTGCAGTGGATGTACATGATCTTTAGTTTGCTAGTTATTACGAAGATTACTTCAGGAAATCGCGACGTTTTCATTGTTACCAAGGTGGTTGCTAGGGACGCTGCTATCGATATTATTTCTGTTATGTTTTGTACCTGTTTAATGGTGTTATCTTTATTGCTACCCCCTTCCCCGTCAATGTATAGTGTTGGTCCACAGCCTAAACATATTAGTTTAACAAAATCCGCATCTAAAGATAGCCTACGTTATTTCCCCCCTGTGCAATTCCAGTCTCACATCTCAGAGCACACCGTCATTAACAAATACCGGAAACAGACCGAAATAATAATAATACCTTATTCCGAGTGTGCTTGCTTTTCTCTTTGAAAGTCATCACATAACGGCATTGTAATACACGGTTCGGCTGCATTACATATTACATATCTGCCGTAGTTCTGTATTTATAGAGCCCTGATGAGAAGACAAACATGAGGAACTGAAAACGTGACGTGGATCATAAATATATCAGCCATTAAACAACATCTTACATTTCTTTTCACACAATACGTCTCCTTGCAGTATCAACACTAATTCGGCTGACTTTTATATTTGATCCAATTGGTAGATAGGCTGTATTTACACCATAAAGGTGCACAGTTGATATAAAGGGACACCTGGTGGTTAAAGCATGTTATTGAATTTCAATATTTTTATTATTAGATATTAATACGATCCCTATAAAGTATATTCATTACTCGTTATTCTCTACTAATTGTTAATTAAAGACTGTATGTAATGACTATTTTGCACATCCCTTTCAAGATTTCAAGATTTTCTAAGGTTTATTGACATATCATAATATAGGCCTACACAACTGTGGTGTAGTTCTGCACTGAATGAAAAACTTGGGTTGCAGGTTCCTCAATAGTGCATTACAAGACATCTATCAATATGTGTGCATACCTCCAGCAATGTTAACTATGTTGAAGCACTTATTTTAACTGATATTATACATAATGTATTATACTCTTATAGATGTATGCAGATATTTCATCTCCGGCCTTGTCAGGTATTGAACAATCAATAAATAAAGAACACAGAATTGTTGAATATAAAACACAGAATTTATGTGATTATACTAAATGATTTTCAAATAAACACAACTGCATATTTAACTGTTACACATGCTGATGTAACGCAAATGTTCCAACTTGGGATCAATAAAGTATATCTTATCTTAAGCTGATCGATGGCTACTGCCATATTTGCACAATGTGCCTCTGAACCTTGACAAGTGCATGTTTCAGGCTTATCAATTAATGTAATGTAATGTTATCACAGGGGTCACACACATAAGTCCAGCTGTTAAATAAAGCTCTTCTGACCTTAGCTGGCATGTGGGTATATATAGTAATACTGCCCATAATGGGCACAAGCAATTTTCACCCATTTATTAATTATATGTTTTAAATGTGAGTGTTTCCTTTCCCCTAAACCTCCAGGGATGTACACAGTTTAATACTGGCAACTTCTTATTATGGGAAATACGAAAACGTCTTTTAAAACTACAACTCCCAGTAGAGACGTGCCATAGAGAACATGTTGCGAAACAGAATAGCCAGCATGTGTAGTTCTGGGGACGGGGTGGGGGAGGGGGGGACGTGGTGGACCCGTTCAAATCCAGTTTTGGACAGTCTGCCGTGGTTCCATCCCATTTCAAGTGCTGTTCGAGAATCGGCTTAACCCTCGGAGCACACTCTCCAATCACAGAGCTTGAGGACTATCACGGGGTTTGTCAAGAGCACATGGTGTAGTCCAAACGATAGCTGGGGATTCTGGGTAGTGTAGTGTCTTCTGCCATCCTTTACTCCTGGGAATGGACGCTCACATTACCTTTTAAGGGCAGCCGACATAAACGAATGCCGTGCTTCCATGAGCGTCAAATCCCGACGCAGATGGGAATACATTGCAATCAGTTGAAAGCTATTTGCGTCTCTTTATGACGCTGAAGGAGCCTAGGAGCGTCACAATTGGACGCCACGGACACTGACCAAACGTCGCTATTGGACGCTTAGGGAGTGAGAGTGTGTTGCACAAATGGAACAGTGAGCTGGCCTGCGCCTGAAGACCTAAGGGGTCTGCTGGGTTCGTACCACTGAAGGAGGTCCTTGATATATTTGGGTCCTAGCCCGTTTAGTGCTTTATATGTGTGCATTCAAATCTTAAAATCAATTCTCTCACTAACTGGAAGCCAATGCAGTGATCTCAGCACTGGAGTGATGTGATCTGTGTTCTTTGTCCGGGTTAAGATTCTGGCAGCAGCATTTTAAATTAGTTGGAGTTTACGGAGTGATTTTTTTGTGAGGCCTGTGAAGATGCTGTTGCAGTAGTCAAGCTTGCTAAAAACAAATGCATGGACAAGTTTTTCAAGGTCTTGCTTGGACATAAGGTCTTTAATACGCGAGATATTTTTTAGATGGTAGTAAGCTGATCTGTTGATTGCCCTGATGTGGCTGTTAAAATTGAGGTCAGAGTCTAAAATTATACCTAAGTTTCTTGCTTGACTTTTTGGTTCGAGTAATAGTGATTCCAGGTGTGCAGAGACTTTAATTCTTTCTTCTTTGGTTCCAAAAACAATTACTTCGTTTTTTTTTGTGTTGAGCTGTAAGAAATTACGGCACAACCAGTCATGTATTTGTTTTAGACATGTGATCAATAAATCATGTGATCAATAAATCAGTAGGACCGACCGGATTATATATTATTATTATAGGCCAGGCCTACCTTAAAGTAATTTTTCCCCCTGGAAAAAGCTGGCCCACCCTATTTTATATAGGCCCGCCCTAAAGTACATTTCTGCCTACGCTACTGTCCTGCAGACTAATTTGTTCTTTTAAGTGGGTTTAAAAGTATTTTTAAAACCAATGGCTTGCCTGTCATGGCAGATAAGGGGCGATGGTTGTACTGGGAAGTTGTTGGATTTCAAGCTAGGCCTTTCTAACGAGATGCAAAAAATATATACTTTAAAATGTTTTTTCTGTTTAGCCATATTATGGAGCCTCATTGCTAGGCAGAACTGATTTATGCTTCAGTAAGAGGAGCTGAAAACCACCAGTTTACAAATGACAACTAGTCAATTTGAAACATAAGAATATCAAATTATAACCCGCTGCCTAACATTTGTGGTCCTGGTAGACTCCTAAACATATGCTCATGTGATTAGTTTGAAACTGTATCGTTAGCTCAGCGAATACACTTGCAAGTAATGCAGGATTAAACAGCATTTCTTACTATAGCTCTTTGCTAAGATGATATCTAATATGTTCCATTCAGCTTCACTGTATAATAATATATTATCTTTCCCAATAAGCTTCATTTTATCACTGCAAGACAGATAACCAGTTTTATTGATTATTACTGACACAGTACATTTAACATGTTGTGCAAAATGACCCCGACAGTATATCCTGGTCTGATGACCCTATGCCCTATTTGCTCCGATCCACACTCATATTGTAGCACAAGCAAACAATGTTGAAAGTAAGGGGTTGTCAGGCATGGCCTATCAGCTGGGCTGCAGCTGTCTGTGTCACTGGATTAGCAGTCACACCTCATCATACTGTGTGCAGAGCTTAATCACAGGATGCCCAGCCGCCAACAGGAGACCATTAACACTCAAGGGTACCACAGTGGAGTATGAGGACTGCTCGGCCACACACAGGAGGTATTCATTTCATTTAATTTCAAACCTTTATTTAACGAGATTGGTCCCATTGAGATCATAGATCTCTTTTTCAAGGGAGACCTGTAGCATATAGGTTCCACATGAAACATAAAACAATAAAGGACATTATACATTATATTTACAGGATACATTTACATAGTTATAGACATTTACAAGTGCCCATAGTATCAACAAGCATTTAATTTAGCCTAGCTTTAAAAACATGCAGAGGAATGAGATTGCTCAGTTTCAATTCTTGCTGAAGATTGTTCCAAGCAAGTGGAGCTGCGCACATAAAAGCTGTCTTACCTAAGACAGTCCTTGCTCTTGGCACATCTAACAATATTACATCATGCGATCTCAGACAATAGCTGCTTGCAACTCTCTGTGTTATCAGAGAGCAGATATAATACAGGAGTTTACCCAACAAAGCTTTATAAATAAACGTGTACCAATGACTGAGCCTCTTTACAGTAAGTGATGGCAAACCTGCCTTGGTATACAGGGTACAGTGAAGAGTAAGTGCTTTACAATTTGTGACAAATCTCAGTGCGCTGTGATAGGCGGCATCTAACTTGTTCAGGCAATAGGCAGGTGCATTAATATACAACAAATCACCATAGTCCAGCACAGGTAAAAAGGTCACAGTGACTAGCCTTTTCCTGGCCTCAGGCGAGAAACAGGACTTGTTTCTGAAAAAGAAACCTAGTCTAACCCTCAGCTTTTTAAGCAGGTTATTGACATGAAGTTTAAAAGTAAGACAATCATCAAGCCAGATACCTAGGTATTTATAACAGGTAACCACTTCAAGTACTTGTCCTTGCATAGTAACAATATCCAAAACAGGCTCTGGTGTCTTTTTAGCTTTTGAAAATAGCATTACCTTAGTTTTATCAACATTTAAAAGAAGCTTAAGTTCAGCAAGCTGAGTCTGAATAATGTTAAAAACAGCCTGTAATTTAACAACAGCCTCCTTAATGGAGGGACCTGCACAGTACATCACGGTATCGTCCGCATAAAAATGTAAAGTAGCTTCATTCACATGTTCACCTAAACTGTTGATATATATAGAATAAAAGTGGACCTAAAACAGAACCTTGAGGTACACCATTAGCAATATTCAACCACTCAGAAGACAGCCCATCAAAGTGAACACATTGGGACCTTTCAGAGAGGTACATGTAGTTCACAAACCAACCCACTGCATGGCTGGATATGCCAATACTGAGTAGCCTCTGCTTTAAGATGCGATGATCAACGGTGTCAAACGCTTTGGAAAGGTCAATAAATAGAGCTGCACAACTCTGCTTATTATCTAAAATACTCGTAATGTCATTTACCACTTTCATTGTCGCAGTGATGGTGCTATGTTGCTTTCTGAAGCCTGACTGATGTTTAGACAGGATATCATTTTTACATAAAAACTCCTTTACTTGTTCACTCACTAGGCGTTCGAGCACCTTCGCCAGAACTGACAATTTAGAGATTGGCCTATAGTTATTTAAAATAGTTGCCTCCCCTCCTTTTAGCAAAGGCAAGACATAAGCTGACTTCCATACTTTTGGAATTGCATTTGTGCTGAGGGAGAGGTTAAAAAGAGAAGTAAGAGGTGGAGCAATACAATCTGCAGCTATCTTTAAAAAGAAAGGTTCTACGTTGTCCGGGCCAGCCGGTTTCTTAGGATCTAGCTTAGATAAGGCTTCATGAACAACATTGACAGTAAAAGGAGTAAAACTGAAAGGGTTTTCCAGACCACATTGTTCAAAGTCACATATTGGGGTGTTCACAGAAGCAGAGTTAGAAACAGAATCAAACATAGAACCGCAGAACACAAAATGCTCATTAAAGCAATTTAGCATACTGTAGTAGCCCTGTCCGATATAGAGCCAGATGCTGTGGTAAGGCACGGAGGTAGCTCATTACGGATCTCACCGGTGGATATCGATTTTATGGCTTTCCAACATTTCCTAGGATTATTTAGGTTTTCTGTGGTAACTGACAAATAGTACTTCGACTTTGCACTTTTGACATTTGAAGTGAAGCTATTCCTTAGCTGCCTAAAATGCAGCCATTCTACCTTTGAGCCTGATTGCCTAGCCTTTGCCCAGGCCTTGTTTCTCTCATGAAGGAGACTGGACAGTTCAGCAGAAAACCAAGGATTGTCTCGTCCCTTCACTCTAAATGTACGCAGGGGTGCATGTCTATCAATGATCTCCATAAAACCAAGATAAAAATAAGACCATGCGGTTTCCACATCAGCACACAGATCGATTTTTCCCCAATCAAACCCAAACAGATCATGAACAAAACCCTGCTCCACAAAATGTTTTATGTCTCTCTTAATAATAATACCTAAACCTTAGTGTCCCTAATTGTGGCTACAACACAGTGATCACTCAGATCATTCGCAAATACTCCCACAGATAAGTACTTATAGGGAGCATTAGTTAAAATGAGATCAATTAGGGAGGATTTATTAGGGGACTTAATGTTAGGGCGAGTAGGACTGTCAACAATCTGAGTAACATTCAAAGAGATACAAAGGTTTTTAAAATCCTCTGACACTGCAGTTAACCAGCCCCAGTTAAAATCTCCAAGTAGCACTGTACATGGCCAGGTATGGCCATGTACAGCACTAAACAGCCCACTCATGTTCGTATGGACAGTTGTGCACATATGTTGTTACACACACACTTTACACACAAACATACATACAGTCTGCAGTAGCTCAACACTCACAGGCAGACAGTCCTTGGCACTTGTCCGGCGCCGCTCCAAAAGAGAAACTGTATAGCTTTAATCGTGGGAGAGCAGTGACTGGCCGGCTGATTTCAGCATGTGTGTTCATTTCCTGACCATCAATCCCACAGTCCATTTGGCTCAGCACACACCGGTGATGCAAACCATGCAATTGGAGGAAACCCAGTATCCCATTTTTTATAGAACACAATTGCCATTCAAGGGGGAATTACAAAGAAAAGCCTTTGATTATATATCATGCTACTTCTAATTCCAAAAACAGACTAGGAATAGTTTCTCCTTGTGATTCAAACATGTATTTAGTCTAATTTTAATTTTTAATGAAAACGTGTGTAATTCAATTGTCCTGCTTTCAATGTTGACTTCAAACACTGCAATCAATTAAGTACAGCAAAAACTGGATTTGTCAACTGTTTTGTTGCCATTATAGAAAATGTCAGAACATTGTGGATAGATGGACATTTTAATTACTTTTTGGTAATACTTGCATGCTTTTGTTTCCATTTCATGTCATACACAG
Source organism: Pseudochaenichthys georgianus (assembly GCF_902827115.2). NCBI lineage: Eukaryota > Metazoa > Chordata > Actinopteri > Perciformes > Channichthyidae > Pseudochaenichthys > Pseudochaenichthys georgianus. The sequence continues at coordinate 15,313,668 of NC_047506.1, forward strand.
CTTGTATTGCTCTCATGCAAGAGCAGTATACATCATCTTTAGAAAAAGAATAACCCTTTGAAGTGTTTGTTTTTTGTCGCTTCCTCCCCTTTTGTATGCAAATTAAAGCCATGTTTTAGACTTCTTTGTGTACTTTGGTTTTCAAGCAAACTCGTTAAAACCTAGAATATGTAAACAATATCAACAAACTATCCATTAAATGATGCACCTTCAAGACTAATTCACCCGATCATTGTTCAAAGTCTTTGTCTGGAGAGAATGTGAAAGGAGCAACACATCAATACATGCTTATTTTCTCATTTTACGCATGAATTCTCCATCCTTGCAGTGTAAATAATAGGACAAAAAAGGAAAACAGAGAAAGGAGGAGGACAACAAGTTTCCTGTCTAAGAGGAGGCTGTTCTTGTGACTGTCACCAACTATGTTGCAAACTTCCATAACAATGATATGTGGAAAACATTTTGTCGGTGTTGTATTGGTAGTACTTTCAATATCCTTTGAATGCTTGTTAGTTAATATAACATGTTTAACAATTGTAGCTAAAACATTGGAAACATAGCATTAGAACATAAGATTACAACATGGGTGGGTAACGGAGACATGTTCATTTGTGTAGGATTTTGCTTTTATTAAATGTTTCACTTTTACAAAGCTTTCTACTTTAAGTTTTCACTTCTTTAGAGGGACCACTGAAAGGATTTTTGATTGAGAGTTTGCTTTGAGTCATAGACCTGAATAGAGCAGTTTCTAGTCTTTAGGTGATGTCAGGACTTTGGCAAAAAAGAGCTGGAGGTCTCTGCACATGTATAAATGTCATATCTGTAGTGCACTGTATGTTTCAGGCTGATAATGTCCCTGTCCCCACGGCACGTGTGGGGTGACCCAATGGTTTCGTGAGGATCAAACCAATGTCAGCCATATGCCAAAAGTGTTGCAAATTAACCAGCTGTTATGATCCCAACAGAGCATTTATGGGTGATTTTTAAAAGAGATTATCAATTATGACATTTTCCAGCAGTATTGCACTCCAAAATGTTCTGTCTCTGACCTTGACTTGTTTGAAAAAGAAAAGGCATTACAGTGTTTTTTTACTGCTAGTTGTTTTGATGTGACTTCAGCTTGCATGTTGTGTTGGTGATGATTTAAAGGCTTTAGATTATATTGCTGTGGTTATGATGGGAACATAATTACTTTTTACTATTTTTGACTTTTTTATTTATTTGAGTAGACAGACATTGGCCACATACTGTAGAGCATTTACAGACAAGGTTTCCTGCCTTACTGTTATCTGTAAGTAACAGAATACAGGGGATGGTATTTCAATGTGCAGGACATGTTTATGGTTTGATCAAAAATAATATATATTTGAGTGACATGTCATCCTGCTAACGTCAACTCTGTCTTATTTTGTGCTAGTTGCAAAACCTGAACAGACTTTGCCTACAAGGCACAATTCAGAGGTGCTTTTCTGGCACTTAGTCTCAGACGTCTTTGAAGCCGTCTGTTTTGAGGCAAAACAAAAGAAGGGTGTGGGTAATTTGACACACTGAACTAAACTCTCAGCTCTTTTTCTTACAATCATTGAAAACACTCCATTAGTGAGCAAAATACTGTTGTGTGCGCGAGATCCACTTGATCACGGTTGTACTGAATTAAGCTTTGCCCCCTTGAGTATCAATCTGCCCTGCTTATCGCACAACTTTGATCAAGTTAAAGCACTTTTTTTCTTTCAGTTTGCACTCAATTTATTTTCAAGGGCTAAAAACGTTTTGGCTTGCCTTTTCTCAGCTGTTGCAAGACAGTTACGTTTAGTGAAGCAAAGCTGAGCAAATTAACAGCTTAAACATAATTACAATATCCAGTAAGCTAGGTAATAATCTTCATGGCTGTATGGAAACACGTTTGTTTCCACTCTTTCCCTCATCAATTTTGGCTAACATCAGTGGTCTTTAGTCATCTTCCCCCACTGCTATTCAAGTTGTGTAAGGATGAAAAACAACCATCTTATCCACCTGGTATTAACTATGAGCCACTTTAGTCTTATCTGTAATTAGCATAACTCATGGTATGGAGTTCATGGTGTGTTTACACTGTGGCTTTAAGAGCTTGTTCAGGGAAAGTATGTGTAAGGCAAGTATTTATCTCTTGTGGCTCATACACTGGCTGCTTTCCAAACGTTAGCAACATTTGGACCGAAGGAAAAGGAAACGCTGAAGATCTGCCTTAAGATCTTGTGTTTTTTTTAGACAGCTCGGCAACCAGCACATCCAAGGATCAAAGGTCTCTTCAACAATTTAAAAAACATTTTATTTACTGATTATTATTCATCATCATCATCTTTAAGAGACTCTTGGTCCATTATTACAAGACATACAACACTCAAATATAAATTAAAAAAGGCAGTTATACCAATGTTTCCACAGAGGTGACTGGTATCGTACAGCACTGAGACACGGATTTGAAAGCAGCATAATGACAGAGTTATTATTATGACAAACTTGCCTTGTCCCTAACATCAATACAAAATCTAAACATAAAGTGGGCAAAAGGTCAAATCTAGTATGACTTACTGCTACTTTCTTTATAAGGTGGATATGGAATTCATCAGAAAGTCAATTCTGGTAACTGAAAGTCTCTTCCCAAATAAAGAAGCTGCGTTTTCATGTTGGTCCACAGTGGCAGCTTCCTGTCCTAAAGCCTCAGAAACACCTTTTTGGGATGATACCCCTGCGGCAGTCCCTTATTTATTTTTTTAAGCACTTGGTAGCCCCCGATATGCCTTCCAGATGCCGTCTTCAGTGTGTTTTAGGGAAAAGAAAGGAACCTATCAAATAAAAAGTGTGGGCTGCACAGGACAAGCCTGGAAGTATGGCATAATATTAGCACATCTCCGTAAATCACCACCTTTACAGCAGTACATTAAACATTTAGCTACAGTAAGACGCCCAGACCACCTCTGTTGCTGAGAATTAGTGGGTGTGAAAACACAGGGCACAGATTGCCCGAACCCCTTTACGATGTTCTCTGTTACTAGAAGAATATGATTTAGTGCGTGTTAAAAGGAAGACACATTTGTAGATTAATGTAATAAGTATGTATCATTCATCAAATCATGAATAATGAAAAGATTCTTTTATTCTTTGCGTCACATCCTTATTTGGAGGTTTTTTTCTTATGCTCTTTTTTTCTTCAAGGGAAAGACTGGAAGAATCCAACCACAGACAGGGCAAGTATGTATGTATTTATTAATTCATTTGTTTTGGAGAATAGAGTGGAAAATACTGTTTCTGTCCTAATTTAACCAGTTCAAAGGGATCAATCTGAAAGACAGAAATTCCCTAGAAATTGCATTAAATCATCTCAATGAGCATGATCTTTATCATGCAGGCGTTGGCTCATGTTGCACATAATCAAGGCAAATGCTGCATTAGAGGCTTCATCTGTGGAAACCGTGAGCAAGGGGTTTTAAACCCAAACAAGATCACATAAAAAAAAAGAATGTTACTCTCCGTTCGTGTGTATTTACTTAAAATAGTCCAAATGGTGTTTAATTGCCATAAGTGTAGAAGAGGATGAGCTACTTTTGTGTCTGCCTCAGTCCTTCTGCTCTGTGCAGGAAGCCTAAAGGACTGCCTGTGACTGGGCTGAGGGCTCAGTGCTGTCAAGAAATAACATTTGAGAGAGCCTAAGAGAACCATTGAGATTCAACAGCCCAACTGAGTTTGTCATTTCATTTTTTACCTTTCTTCCAAAAAACACCACTGTCACTCTCTTTTATGAACCCTGGGGGACGGGTACTTTTGTCTCCAGAGGCTGTCGAAGAAAGAAAGTGTTATCTAGAAATTCATAGGAGGAAAATGAACGGGATTCATTCAAGAAAGAGAGGACCCAAATGTTGGCTTCATCAAAAGAAACAGCTGTCTTCACCCTCCTTGACTGTCATATTCTCTGTTTCTCATCTTCAAGGACTCCTGGCTCTTTCTCCCCATCTTCCACACTCTCAGCCACTTCCTCTTTAAAAACTCTTTTACTTTTTCTGTCACTGCCTTCATTTCCTCTCTCCAATTTCCTTTTCACTTCCTCCGTTTCAGTATCCAACTTTCCCTCATAGTAACCACTTCTTCTCTTTCTGCCTCCAAACCTACTTAACTTCCTCCTGGTGGTGTTAGGTTGTGTGATGGTGAGATGCTAATTAGCAGGTGGTGTAGAGAGATGCATGGACATCTTTTCACATAAACACAGGGAAGCAGGTTGACATCAAGGCCGCGTGGACAACCTATATTGTTTATAGCAATGTTTAAATTAATCAGTGGGACAGGAAGGAATTTAGCTGTCGGTGTGCAAGTGACAGAGGAGTGGAAAGAGAAATGAATAAAATGACTTTGCAGTGATATGAATGTGTGTATGTAAGACTTGTAATTAAATGGATTTAAGTATTTTAACATAAATCCATTTCATTTCTTAAACAACTAATACAAGTCTGAGGAACTTTGTTTTATTGATTTTCCATATTTGACCTCAGTGTTGGGTTTATGTTTGGATGATGTCATTATACTGGCCTGAATCACTCAGTGCCCTTGGAGGAGAGAGCGGAGTTATCTGTCAGCAACAAACAAACAGTAAAACCTGATCGCCTTCAAGAAACAAAAAGGTTTATCTCTTTAAATTCATAGCTATTGGCAGAACTTTTTAAATGCCAACACATCATTCAGAATCTTTGTTTGGTCCACCAATGTCTCTGACAACCACATATTAAGAAAAAAAAAGCTTTTACATTTTATTGAGAGAATACTCTGCTTTGTCAAATTGTAGCAATCTTATATTTTTTCAAAGCTTCTCCTTGGTTTCATGATGGACAGTCTTAATGAAGACCATGACATGAACATATGAGACGAAAAATATGCTTTATTGTAGATGTGCTGCCAGCGTGAATTAGATATGAATGAGCTTCCATATTTTGGGCTGGGGTTTAATGTGGTGTTAACAGTGTTGGCACAGGAACTGTAGCTGTATGCTGATCATTGTTAAATCCTTGCAAAAAAAGAGTGCTATTATATTGCTCCTTAGTCAAAGTCATGATGTATTTCCTTATTCTGGCCACAGCATGGCACTCTTCAAATTAAATGTGACCTCTTTGACAGTTGTGCTCTCTGCTGTGACATCGTCTCTTTGCAATCCTTCCTTGTATTTAGATTTAGTGACTAATCCTATCCGTGACAAACCAATCACGCATGCCTGCCCATCAGTAAACGGACGTTGCTACATTTTGGCACAGCGGGGTTTGAAAACAAATTCCTTTGAAATAAGAACACGTCTCATCTGAAATTAATCCCCTTTCCTCCCCACTCCATTTTTTTATTACAGGGCCCCTCTCCTGAAGATCCCCACTGGGTGGTTAGTCTTTCCAGTCAACACTGAGACTGACATCAACGTAGCCATCTCATTACTCTCCAAGGGATCTGGGAGGTCAGTGCTATCAAGTGAAGTGGTGCTATAAAATAAATTGAATGTTCCGCTGAGGCAAATGTTGAAGGTGATGGACAGTGAGGGCCCCTGCTCAGAACCACAGCTCACTCCAGCTCCCCTGGGTGCTGCAGTGTGGGACCTGAGCTGAGCAGCTGGATGACTGTCTGGGAAAAAAGGTTGCAGTCAGAATTAAACATGAGCAACCGACCAGTGTGGTATGTTGGCCATCCGTCACTCTTGGCAGCTCGGAGAGGCTACCTGTGCACGTCCAGTGAGCCTGTCAGGTATTGAAATAGACACACTTGACTGCACAGAGCTGGAATCAGAATTGCAGATGGGGAAGGAGAGGGAAAAGGAGAATGAAGCCAATCGATGGTTTGTATTGTTGGGCTACAGTTCCAGCTGTCTTTTCAATTTTATTTGAGAGCTTTGATTCTAACAACTAGAGCTTCTGACAGTAAATAACTTGACCATAATTACTTAAATGTACCACTTGTCCCGAAAATCTTTATTATGTTTAACTTTAAATCAGATTTCCAGTTTTTTTCAAACTGCATTCTGTGAGGGATATTTAAAAGGTATTCAATGTTTGGCTACTCAGTGGTTTGTCTCAAGAATTTGGTTTGCAGAAACCCCCATATTTACAGTATTTAGGATTTACTGTGCACTTAAGACAAACATGTTTGTCTATTTTAATGATTACACCTTATTTCCATCAAGTCACTGTGGCGCCATTATGACTATGCCGCATAGCATGCGGTTGCTTTGGTTACAATAAACAATGTCAGATGACATTTTAAAATGACTGGAAAGATATCTACATACTATAAGTTTACTTTTCCATTATCATCACTATGTATATAATATAAAATATATAACTTGGTTTGAAAATCTATATTTAGAATTATTAGTCAGAATGTATTGGTTATGATTGAAAAAGTAGGGGTTCAGATAGAATTAGTTTTGATTCTCTGTTGGCATTGCATCCCATCACTCGTACATTTTAGAGGACCAAACATCTTGGAGGATTTTGAGGATAAAAGCAAGATTGAAATGTAGCCTTTGATTGGTCACTTTAGCCTTGAGCATTCAACATATATACAATATACTGCTGGGAGTTTTTGCAGCATGTGCAACATGTGGTCTCCATACCATTAAACAAGCCACATACTGTGTATTTGTATGTTCGATCTATAAAGTGCCACAATAATTTATCTAAAGCTGTGGTGCAAAGAGAATACTTAACTTTTTTGGAGAACATAATACTTTTCTTGAAACAGCCACTTACAGAACAGTGTGGCTCACAGGCTTGGCACAGAGACAATTTGAAATGTGATCTCTATTACAGTTTTTTATGTCCTCATAAATGACATGTGTTGTTAGTTAAATGTGGATAATATGCATGGACAAACGGATAAGCAATTATTTGCCTTTATTGACTGAAATAAGGCATGATGAGTAAGACAAATTGTTTAAAAATTAAGTAACAAGGTGGCTGGTCAAGCTTTTTTCTCATGGGGGATTTTTGTAAGAAGTGCCAGCTTGGCCTGAGATTAAGTCTTTTAAAAACAGATTCAAGCTCCAAAAGAAGTATCAGTATTGCTTGTTGATTTGCCAGGAACACCAGAAAAGGGGTAAGCTTACAACTATTCACAATGGCTGTCCTCCAGCACATTGAAGGAGAAGCAATTTGTTGGAAGAATCAAATCCATTTAACCCAACAGAGAGGTGGCGAGCAGACTTAATTGAGGTCTCTGGCTATATTTAAAGGGAGTAAATAATGTTTGGACCCACTGGGTTATTTTAAGCAGGGTTGACATGGCTGAATACACATTCCTGTAATGGAAAGAACACTTGAGTTGAAGCTTGTTCTGTAATTCTGGGCGCCACAGGCTCCACATTTGTTGTCAGGTTGTCCTACATCTCTGCTTGATACTAGGAGACTAATAACACTTTCCTTTATTGTCTGCAAATGTGAAGTCTTCTGTTGGGGCCGAGTTTTTATTTTATTTTCCCGCTCTCGGAGTGCAACACAACTATAAGGGTCATGCAAACTGTTGGACCCACATACACACCAAAATGCACACTACCTTTTTAAAACACCAGCCTGGAGGCTTAGTTTGAAACGGTACCGAGCCATATGAGACTTTGGCTCAGGTCCTGCAACAGCACAACAGGAAAGTCACAATAGAGCACTCATGACCCGTGAGACCTGGGTCTTTTATGACAAGTGCTCTATAAGTGTGCTGTCTGGCCTTAACTATTCAGTGTCTCTCAAAAATGTGGAGAAAATTAGTCTGCAATTCGCCCTCCTGGCCTCCATTTCCCTCTTATCGGCTCTCTCCTGATTTATATGTTGCCTCACTGGCATTCCAAGTTAGCCCTGTGTTTTTGATTATGTTTTCATCAGTGTTTTTCTAATGCATCAAGTTGTAAACCAATTTAGCCACTGGCGCCCTGAAACTATTCTGGCATGAAACAGCTATTGCAGTGTTTAGCTTCTAACCCCCCTTTTTCCTCCACTGCCAGTAAATGTTTAAATATGTTGCAGTTTTGTTTGAAGGACCATGTCACCGCACATGGCTAGTCAGCAGATGCCTTCAAGATAAGAGCACACCTTTTACCAGCAAATGTTGTTCCAGAGTTTCAGTCAGGCCAGTCGGTAGTTAAGTAATGGAATTTTTAACACAAGGACAAACTCTATTACGTTACTGGGAGAACACTTCAAGGCCATTTGTTAAAAAACATCGGAGATAGTTTCTAAGAAATCCACTTTTACCATAAGCAAAGCATTAGCTATAATGATTAATTGCTCGCTATTCTGAGGACAGAAGAGGGCATAGTTTAATCTTGGTAACTTAATCCACTTTTTGACCACTTGACCTTGGCTATTCAGCTGTTCCAAGGCCATCTCAGATAGTGATAATGATGAAGAGGATCCACAGCTGGATACACAAACTGTAGCAAGAACGATCCCAGCAGTTCTTTTTGTTCATTCTGTTCAACCTTAAGTGCTTAGAGCTGCTTGAAGAGCTATTATGAGGAGAAACATACCTAAGATATCCTTCAAATATCATCCTCTTATGAAGGACAGTGATATCTTCCATATTTGGTCTTGAGTTTGTGTTCATTATTTAGCTTGCTTGTCCTTTCGTCTATAAAACACCTATAATACCAGAACCAGGAAATGACAATTGGCATCTTCCAATTTAAAGGCCAGCTGTAACTGAAGGAAATCAATACAGTGAGATGGATGGCACTGCTGATCCAGACACTAAGGGCTTCCCATTGTCTGGATACCTTCTGAACGTGAAGACTTGCACCTGCAACCTTCTTCTTTACAAGTCCCAAATGTCATCCAATTCATCACTGCTACCCTTTGATTACTGCTTCCTTATTAGGCCTTTATCTTGAGGGCCATAACTCTTCTGCCAAGTGTCATTATTTTGAGTGCGACATTAATGGAATCAATATTTTGACACCTTGCCTTCCCAATGCAGGTAATTGAAGTCACGGGTATAGTAGGTAATTGAGTTAGTGACATGATTGACAGGTAATAGGATAGGAAGGGCTCTCCAAGCTCTGAGTATCTGACATTGTCTCAAAGCTCATTCTGTGCATCGAGAAAAATGGATTGTAGAGTTAAAACGGTTGGTCACTAAAGACAAATAAATCTGTTAGCCAGATACTTTACCTCGGATAATGTTCCCTGTGTCACAACCCAGTTTGCCTTCTTTAACTTTACTGGTACGTTAGTTATATTAATACAGACTTCCCAGTATTCTGGTGTATTTTTGTGTTCTCTGAATGCATAAACTGTGTCGTTAACCGTGGCAACCCTCCAGGCATATCCCCAGCCAACACACTCCTCGGCTAACTAACAGAAGCTTTCTCTGTCATTTTGCAGTTTCAACTTACGCCTGAACATATGCTTGTATTAGAGCACATACTGTCCTCTCCTCCTGCTGAATGTCTTCCCAGGATTGCTCGCTTATTACCAAGTACAAACTGCATCTCTAGAGGAGACTTTCGGCAGGCAATATAATCTGTGGCAACCAGTAAGATTCAGAATAAATAATTCACGAACAGAAACAGCCAACTTTGTTTAATACAAGAGTGGGCTGGATTGACATATTCATCATGTCTCCCATGCTGCTGTAGATGTAATACGTTTATGAACCTTGTAGGAATAAAGTCCTACAAATATGGGTTTGCATAGTCAGCAGAACATGTACTTTTGTATCAAACAGCTTACACATATAGACAAAATGATTGTGATTATTCTATATTTTTGCTGACATTTAATTAATTATTGATTACTTTTTTTTTTACAGCATGAATCTAATGAATTTCTCCCACAAAGTTAAATAATAACACTTCCAGGAAGAAAGCTGCATCTTAAAAAAAAAAGCTTACTAAACTTCATATCAGCTCGAATCTGAATCATAAAACTTCCATATAAAATAACTAAAAACGATTTATTTAATACTTTTCAAAGTAAAAGTGCAGTTAGAACAGCATCTTTCAACAGACGGGTACTGTGAACATCTATCATCTGTGTGGTTCAGAGGAAAAACAAATTCACTTATTTTGCTTCGACGATTTCGATAAATGAGGTTAGAATAGAATAGATAGAATAGAATTCCTTTATTGTCATCGCACCAGGTACAACGAAATTTTAAAAAGCAATCCTTGCAGTGTTGCAATACTTTATTGTTGTTGTAGAGCTTTTATTTTAAAAGGCGATATCCTTCCTTCGTTCGAGGTTGAGGTTAGCAATTTCACGCATAAGCAACTTTACTTCGCTTTTGTCTAAATTGTGTGGGACTTTGTTCGAGAAATGTTTTAAGAGAAAGGCATTGAATAATCCTCTGGTCATTGTTTTGTTTTTGAACAAATGTAGTTTACTCAATTGGCATCTTTTCTATTTTGTATACTTCAGTTGACTTGTTAGTTGTTGTTGTTATTTTCCAGTTTAGCAGTTTTAGAGCACTATTCTGGCTTTTATTTTCCGTTACTTTTTTGAACAAAGTTAATCACCTAATCTTTTGGACCACAGCTGCTCTAATCTTCTTCTTTTTTTCCAGGGTTGAGCTTAGTGTTATCTCATATCACATATATACACTTATACATATACATTGCTTATAGTACAAGGCTACAGAGCCTGCTTTTTCACTTTAATGCCTGAGTAATGCACTCTCATTACATCCTTGTTTGACTGATTTCTTAACTTAGCTTTATTACTAGAAAATCTCAGATCTAGGTTTTAAGATGTTTCCGTCTCTGCAAACGACACAGAAAATGTATCGATTTGAAGACATTTCATTTTGTATTTGACATTTTCTGAGAGATTTTAAGCGTACACTTTGAGTGACATAAATAAATACTACATCCTACTTCAGGTCTGATAGTTGCACTGGGTGACACATAGAGTGGGTTAAGATAGGCTGTTGAAGGCTAAATGGATAACTCATCAAAGACCTCCCGATTCTACTTGGCACTCAAGCACTCAAGAAGCACACATTTCCTCACAATGACTTAAGTCAGACTTGAGGTGGCCTTGACTGAGGTTATTCCCAAGAGCACAAAACAACCTTTCATGTGGAAGGCATGCTACACTATTACCACCAGTCCTTTCCCCAGCTCTCGCTTACATGCACAGAAAGCATAAAGTGTTTATGACCCCATGTTCCAGAGGTCACATTCAGACTTTTATTCGTTACTCTGTCATGTCAAATGCCCCTATCAGATTTCCCCATTCCATGCATTTATGTGACTAAGGTGGTTAAACAAAAATGTAGTAAGAGGTGCTGACCCTGACCTTTGACCCCATAGAAACGTACATACAAATGTCAAGCCAATAACTAGCTTCCTTCTCAGAGCAACCTAAACAGGAGCAGTTGCTGACAGGTAATTCATTGGTCACATCAGACAAGAAAGGAGGCAGGGCAGAAAGGCATTAAACAAATGACTTGCCTATGTGAGTTGCAATTTGAAATACTTCTGTTAAACCCACCATTTGTACCTCTGTGCCTCAGCAAGGCACTATGGGGCAGAATAGATGTGTGTGACATAAAAAGAAATGCTTATTTGAAGGATGCAACTTTTCACAGATAAAAGAGAAAACATGGGTCAGTGCTTGAACCTGAGATCATTTTTTTATACGATACATACTGTATACAAATCCAATGTTAATATAGTAAGTAGACTGCAGATGTGGAAACAAGCAGGAAATATATACTTTTCAATATAACCCCTCAGCCCAAACTCAGTTTGAGAACATAGTTGTAGCCAAATTATCATATTTCAAGCCTTTGAGCCTTGGTGTTTGAGGTATTTTAGCTTTTAAAGAGAAAAACTGGAGGACCCTGCTCATTCAATTCAACCAGAGCTGGCTTTATAATTCACTGTGGGTATACTGTAGTTCAGTGGGGCCAGAGCAGGGAGTGAACGGTCACCACCATTAGTGCAAAGGAAAAGCTTTTTCCATCTGGGAGACTGGACCCTAGCCTGCAGGCCAGAGGACAAGGCCTCATAATTGGCCCAATCCAAAGGGATTTATAGATTTTCACATTCAAATTTATATTGTCTGGTTTGTATTTGGGAGGTAAGAGGATAGGCATACCTTCTTGGCTAAAGCTCTACTTATTAAACCTCACAGGAAGCGAGTGATAAGTCCATTGAGAGGAAACATGACAGGGGAAATAATACGGTCCCATGAGTAAATATTGAGAGGAAGTTAACAGTTTTTTTATTTTATTCTGAAAGTATCATTTTCCATATAGGAAATATGGTATAATATGTTTCCAAGTATATTTCAGTATACACAATAAATAAAGTTATTGAGTATTACGGCAAAAGCACAGTTTTAGTTTGGCTTTTCAAAGATGGTCTAATTAAAGGCTCCTTTATATTACCTTACTACCCTTAACCACAGAAGAATTTCGAGTAATTTCCAGTATATTTATACAACTAGCTATTATGAGTACTTAAGTTGATGTACTAGTATGCTTTAGACACGAGTTCAGTAAAGGAGAGATATGGTTTGAATTATTTTGTTCTTATAAATTATGCATCATATTTTGTTTTTGGAGCATAGACGTAGGGGACTTTTCACTATTTAACACAGCCTTGCTGAACGCAAACTTTGAAGCCCAGATGTTGGATCACTCAGGTATTCTGTCTTGGTAAACAGACTCTCGATGCTCAAAGAATAGCACCATCAATATATTGTGCTGAATGGTTTGATTGGTACGACAGAAACAAAAACAGCTGTACTTTGTTCTTTGCTTGAGTTCTTTTAAATCGAGGTTAAAAACCTTTCTTTTTAATGCAGCCTATCATGAGATCCTTTAGCCGTGCCTTATCATTGCACTTTTAGTTGCAGCCAGTATTTTATTGCTTTTATTTAATTTGTTTTCATTCATAAATTAGATAACCACAAACACAGCATAACACAAAGGTGAATGGATACAGCAGATTATGAAACTATACAAAGCATGAACACAAGCAGAAACAGCTCTGTAGCTCGACTGAAATGATGGAATTATCTACAAACAATCCATCAGGAAACAGCTTGGACCCTTTGCTACTGGCTGTAGATTTAGCTCTTCTTCTCACTAATTTAAAGGTCAACATTTCCGACTTGGCGAACTATACAGTATATATCTTATTTTGTTAGTGATGGGCACAAAACATAAAAGCACTTATTGTAAATAATAATTGAGTAAATTAATTTTGCCTGCCATGGAGCTGACATGATTGCTGTATTAAGTACGTTTTTTTACAGTATTTTGGCATCTGCTTAAGTGTTTGGTGTCAGTCTGACATCTTGGGTAAATACAAGTATAACTGTGATGATTTGCTTTTGGAAAGCTATAAACCAAGACCTAAAAGCAACAATGTCCATGTCACATATTATAGTAAATGTCAAATAGAAAGCAAAGTTGCCTGGCCCGTTTTGGACTATTTGTCTGCTGTGACATGTGCACGTGGGGCCAATAGTCCACAGGGAACCATAACATACTCATCACCTCTGACACAGCTGCTTTACTTAGTCCAAATGCTTTCCTCAAATGTCAGAAACCAAGATCTGTAGTGCTTTCTTCTTTGCTTGAATGTATATTGCATGGCTGCTCTAGTGTGTGTGTGTGTGTGTGTGTGTGTGTGTGTGTGTGTGTGTGTGTGTGTGTGTGTGTGTGTGTGTGTGTGTGTGTGTGTGTGCGTGCGTGCGTGCGTGCGTGCGTGCGTGCGTGCGTGCGTGCGTGCGTGCGTGTGTGTGTGTGTGTGTGTGTGTGTGTGTGTGTGTAGCACAGAGAACAACTGCAAAGATGAGACAGTTTAATATGAATTAGAGAGGCTCATCATCTTTGGTTTATATCTGCAAATTGTTAAATATTACGATTTAGATAAAATAATTCCCTGTTAAGTTGATGGCGTTACCGGGAGATCGTAATTGGATCAGGCTCATGACCTTTCTTTCATCCGTCATCTCATTTTCATTCTGAATCTGCTGAAGGAGAAGTGTCATGAAAAGCAAGGCGTGATATTCTACCTCCATCAACGATAAACATCATCTTGTTTTGGCCTTTTCTAAGTTCTATGGTGTCTTTATCCGTTATTTTCTGAGAGCCAGTGATGCTGTGTGGCCTTGCCGTATTAAGTAACATCTTGTACGGTCTGCTAAGAACATGACCCCACCCGAAAGTGCAGTCGGTTGGCTCCATGGGGGGAAATGGAGACACGGCAACCATTCAGCTTCTTTCCCTCCAGAAAGGACCCCACCCTGTGTACTGTATAAGGCTCTGTAAAGAGCACAGTAAATGCCTTTTTGGCCTGTTTATGTGCAGGTAAGTGCACCCATAAAACAATGGAGATGTAGTTAAAGTAAGGTGAGCGCAAGTGAAACACTTCAGTTTCAGGAGAATGCACGCACTCTCTGTAAAGCCCCTCGGATAAAAGCTCTGACTAAAAAGCTTGTGTTTGTTCTACAAAGAGAAATGAGGTGCTATCATGCTACTGCATCTACAAGTCTAATGAAGTGTTTCACTCTAAGCCATTTGACTTGTAAATTGATAAATACTGTGCAGGCACTTTTATCTTGTGGGATGCTAGTGGAAGAGGAGATTATGTTTTGGGATGGCAAAGTGTTTTGTAAAATTACTTTGAATAAGTAAATGTTTAAACAATCTAATGAATGCATAATTGCAATATTTAAAAATACATCTTAAATGCACCCTTACGTATCTATTCAGAAGATTTTGTAGTGTCTATTTGAAGCACAGCATTGCCGAAATTGCAAAATCTCTCGCAAATGATGTTAGTTTAGTTAAGTGTTTTTGTCTTGTCTAGTGATTTTCCCCTTTCATTTTGAATAGTAACCTTTCCTCTCGTTTCAGATACTCTGACCTCCCTTCCTTGTGTGTCACCCACTCCTGTGATTGTCGACCACGCCCCTGATTGTTTCCACCTGTTCCCCATTACCTGGTGTATTTATTGTCCTCGTCTCCCTTTGTCCTGTGCCAGTTCGTTTCGTTTCTTGTGACAGTCTACCAGCGTATCATGCCAGAAAGAATCCCAAGCAGAGCTTTGAGCCACGTCTTGTCTAAGTATTCATATATTCATGCTCCTAGTGTTTTTCCTCATTGAAGTGATTTTGTTTTCTTAGTGTTTTTTCCTCATTAAGAGTGACTTTGTTTTGATACTGTTTTTCCTCGTTAAGAGTGATTTAGTTTTTGTTTACCACTGTCGTTGAGCTTTGGTTTGAATAAAACCTTTTTTGTTAAAAACCTGTGTGAGTCGTGCATTTGAGTTCAAACCCGTTTATTCAGTCGTAACAAAAATAGCACACACACTTATAGTAAACTTGTCCTGGATTTGGAGTTATAAAAAGATTCGGTTCAAAAAGCAAGATTACACAGACACGTCTCTATAATGAGTAAAAAGGGGAACCTAGAGGGCATTGTGAGTTCACTTTGTCACTTCAATACATCTCCCATCAAACATCTGCTTGTTTGTCTTTTTTATTTTATTTTATGAAGCTCCATAGCCTATTGTCATGATGCGATGCATTTAAAACAAACTTCCTCCTCCTCCACAAACCGTCTCTGATGTAACCAGCTTCTGACATTGTTTCTTGACTCAGTGTCTCAGGCTTCTCAGGCTAAGCCCTACCAATAACAACGTGTTTGATAATTGGTGAGGCAAAACCACTGACAATGTATGTAATCCACAAATAGCTGTCTTTAATTCAGACTTGCCAGACAAGTAGTGTAGTGCTGTATCAAAGCATTTTCCAAAAATGCCATACAGATGGAAACAGTTATGTGGCTCTAGTCTAAATTATATAATGTTTGTAGACACAATTGCTACAGAAGGAAAGGACATTTGGCATTATCACTGTGGTACGTGGGACATGTTAAGGCATCTAGAGCATCATTATGTGCTTAGTTTCCACTTCTAACACCCACAAGTGGCACTGTGGCCACAGTCATGTTGGCGTGCTTTCCGAGTACCATTGTACCAGCCTCAAGTGCATTCTCTTTCTCTTTAATTGACCCTTATGGTTTTATAGTGAATGAAGAGAAGGGATACTGTCAATAGCCACGAAAGCCTCAGCTTGGCTCACTATCAGTCGGTTGAGTCATTATTTTATGCCTTTGTTTAGAGTGACATGCTTTAGTGTTGGGCTTAGCTTGTCTATTGTCTCGGCATCACGACATGCTTGCAGTGCTTACTGATGACTAGTAATCCCACACTCTTCCTACTACTGTGTAATTGGCTAATTCATTAGTGGAGTGTGATAGCCAAGCCAACCTGTCTGAGCGCTTGAGGGAAAAAGACTGTGGGCTAATTGCTTAAATCTTCTTATGGAGCAATTCCAAACTTTGCTTTTTCTTCATACTTTAATGTTTTTAACCAAACAACTCTGTCTTCAAAGCCAAGCAGCTACGTTCAATTTCATGACAGTACTTAAAGCAATTTATCCTGGCCCATGTGTGTGTTATTGAAGATTTATCTTTGCACTGCAGTGCTGCTTTCTCCTGACCAAAGGGAATGGAGGAAGGATTGTGGGTTAGAAAGTCAAGCTACCTTTTTAATTGCTCTTAGAAAAGAAAGGACACTGTTGTACTTCTCCTGTATTCATCTACATTACACTACTACTTGCAATTTTGATTGAAAGCAATGGGATAAGCACAACTCAAAACACGTTTAAATTAGGGCTGTCAAACGATTACAAATTTTAATCAGATTAATCACAGCTTAAAAATGAATTTATCATGATTAATCACCATTCGAACTATGTCCAAAATATGCTATTTCTTTATGTATATTGTTGTGGGAATGGAAAGATAAATGAAAGTAGGCAGATATATCCATTTAACATACAGTATCTATGTTTATTATAAAAAATGTCTGCATGTCAAAATGAAAGACAACCCACACACCTATCTATCATCAAACCGTGGGGTCTTAATTCATTACGTGTTGATTTCTATCAACGGGGGAGTACTTCAGGAAAGTCGACAGAGGGGGGGGGGGGCGGCGGCGGCTAGTGGAGTACTTCTTGACCACAGAGTGTGAACGTTGTGATCAGCTGTTTTAGCGCAGTTCTCCAGTGAAAGGGGGGAGTCTCCCTCCGCAGCCGGTTGGCGTAGTTTTGACACAATTCCGTTGTACAGACCGACGTTAACAGCAGCCCTGTCTGTGCACACGGAGACCGACTCTGTCGTCCGGTGATCTAACCGCCTTCTGGAAAAGCTTCACAAGTAGTCGGTATGCAAATGCACTTTGTGACACAAGTGACGGTACGCATTTCAGATTATGCACATAACCTGCGTACCAGTTATGTGCACCCCTGTACTACAGCAAAAGTATTCTCCGTCGGGACTTCCTGCAGCAACACCACGCCGTTCTCATTCATAACACTCCGTTCGATGTCTCACTATGGGATGCGCCTCATCGCGGAGCAAACAGAAGCATCAATCTCATTACGCCAATCCTGATTGGCTGGTGATCTTGACGTCAACGTCAGGGGAAATCACCCCCTATAAGTAGCCTGCGCCACGACGCATGCGTCTTTCAAACACCTCTTCTCGCTTCAGAGCACATCTCTAATGGTAGCCGGGCTAGCTTAACAGTCCACAGACTGAACCAAAAGCTAATTTCGGTCGACGAGCGTTAGCCGGCTACCCTATTTTGCCTCGCAGAAGAGTATAGTACTAACACACCGGGAACGGGGCCCCACGCTTTACCAAGCTGGGGCTCCCGGCTGGACCTCACCATGGTTTCACCCGCGGAAGATGTCCTATAGTTAGACTACATGGAGGACGAAGAGGATACCTCTGAGTTCCTCCTGTCTGACTCGGATGAGCAGGAAGACGACATCTTCATGTTCATCTTCATCGGCTCAGGCTGCAAAGCCGGGAGCGATGGCTGCTCTCCCGGGCGATAGCACACCAGCTTCGCCCTGTCTAAGCATGGACCTATAGGCCGTGTGTCAGCGCGATGCGTCCAGGCTAGACATCCCGTGGCCCGAAATGGCCAAGGAGACCTCCAGGTCCCGTTACGAGGGGAAACATTTTCCCCAAACAACGAGGACGAAGAGGCAGCTCCTTCCGGTCTTCCCGGAGATGTTGGATGAGGTGTCGGTCTCGTGGAGAGACCGGCCCTTTAGCAACAAGGCCCCAATCCAGGGTGCCTCCTCCCTTGACTGTGACGGTATGGAGAGGCTCGGCCTGCTCCGCATACCGCCTATGGAACCGCTGGTGGCAGCCCACCTCCTACCGAGGATGGGCCCGCCACCAAGCAGGAACCCCACGCTGCCAGCAAAAACGGACCGATTCCAGTCTACCATGACGGAACGGGCCTACAGAGCCGCAGCATTGTCCGCCAGGGCTCTGAACGTTTCCTCGATGCTAACCGCGTACCAAGCGGAGCTCTGAGGATCTGTCGAGCAATCCTGGACCGGCCACTCTGGACGAGATAGCCGCGGTCACAGACATTTGTCTCCGTGTCCAATGCTGCGCCGTCCAGGCCACGGGCAAGGTAATGGGGATCATGGTGGTGCAGGAAAGAGCTAGATGGCTCAACCTCCCAGACCGGGAAAAGGAAGATGTGCTTGACATGCCCATCGTTCCCGAGGGGATTTTCGGCTCCGCTCTCGCTTCCATGCAGAGGAAGTGCGAGTCGAAAAAGAAGGAAGACGAGGCCCTCCACCTCTGTCTCCCTCGAAGGGTCCAGCCGCTGCCTTCGCAACAGCGGCCCTTCGCAACAGCGGCCCTTCGCCCAAGCTGCACCGAACCTTGCTAGGTTTAAAGTACAAGGACAGCAGAGGTCGCAGCCCACCCCGAGTCCCCAGCCCAGGCAGGAGACGAGGGCGAGTTGGCCTAGAAAATCTCCGGTTCCGGCTGCAGCCCAGACGCAGCCAACCCAGAATTTCGGCCAGCAGTCGAGGAAGAAGAAGCGAGCGGCCTGACAGCCCCTCATTCTCCCCTCTGTGACAGAGCTGGAAGTTCTTTCCCCGGCTCTAAACGTGTCCCCGCTGCCTCGAGAGATGCCTCAACGTCATCCTCAAGTCCGCATAAAACACATGTCACATCTTTGTTGTTTGAATAAACCATTTTCCGCTGACGCATCCAGGCTTCGGCCAAGGGCGCAGCTCAAAAAAATGAAAAGAAAAACAATAAACAGTCCGTTAACTATAAATCCCCTTCTGAGAGCAGCTACGGCCTCTCTCAAAAGGCGGATAATAAACGGGTCTGTGAAGGCACCACCGTCACGCACATGCGCAGTGCCGGCTGGGGTCGTGAAGGCTCCACCGTCACGCGCAGGCACGGTGCCGGCTAGAGCTGTAAAGGACAGCACGCCAATTCTTCCCCTTTTGAGAGCAGCTACGGCATCTTTCAAGAGGCAGATTATTGACGGGTCGTGAAGGCTCCACCGTCTCGAGCAGGCGCAGTGCTGACTGGCGCTGTGAAGGCACCACCATGCGCAGTGCCGGTCGGAGCCATAAGAGTGACATCCCAGCTGGCTCTAAGGAGCATACAGCAGGAGATACTCACGACATCTGCCTGGGCTTCTCAAAACAGTTATACTTTATCTGTTTTCACAAACCCAGAGAGAGTCAACCCATATTCTGGAGAGAGAGGTTCTCTCTCTCCTAGAAAGAAGGGTTTTATCTATAATGCCCACCGAGCGGAGTCAGATTACGGGGAAACATTTCCTCGTAAAGCACCCACTCAACATGGGCCTCATAATAAAACTAAACCCCGCGCGCCACGGCGTGCGGAGAGTTTTGGTTATTATGTAATGCGTAGTGGCGCTACACCCGACTTTTCTAGTGTGGGACGCGCCTACGGGTGCTGTCCTTTCACGGAAGGTGGTCACCACGGACGCAGGTCAGACAGGCTGATAGGGTATTTACGAAGGTCGCCCGGTGAGAGGTCTCTAGAGCAGAGACCTCCAGCGGGCACACGTAAACTACCCGGAGCTTTTAGCGGTGTTCCCCACCCTAAAACGCTTCCTGCCTTCTCTCAGAGGACACCATGTCCTTGTGAGGACAGACAACACGATATTGTGTATGAACCGCCAGGGGAGGTTGCGTTGTCTCCAGTCACACACACTGGCACACAAACTGATCCCTCGGAGCGGCAGACGTCTCCTCTCTGTGAGAGCGACACAGGTACCGGGAGTTATGCACCTCGGGACAGAATTACTGTCCAGAGGTGCACCACTCTATGCAGACTGGACTCCTCATCCAAGGATCGGGAGTCCGCTGTGGGTGCGTTACGGCGGAGCCGCGTTAAGTCTGTTCGCAAAAGGAGAACATGCTCAATGACAGCTGTTGTCTTTAATGCACGATTTAAACGCACTGTTAGGCGGGGACACACTCGTACACGATTGACCTCCGGGTCCTCTGTGCGTGTTCCCACCCCTGGCTCTGTTACCCCCAACTCTGGCCAGAGTGAAGGAGCAACGCCACACACTTACTCTGATGTTTCCGCCCTAGCCCGTAATGTACGGGCTGGCAGAGATATATCAGCTGTTGTGCGGGCAGCCATGGCAGCCCCCACCACGCAGGGACAGATTGTCTCAGGCGGGGGGGACGATCCTTTACCCACGCCCAGAGTGCGGGGCACTATGGGCCTGACCCGTGAGTGGTACAATCTGAATACAGTGGGACTCCCTCAGAAGGTGATAAACACTATTCAGAGTGCGAGAGCTTCCTCCACCAGGTCTCTTTACGACTGTAAGTGGAGGGTGTTTGAAGAGTGGTGCCTTCAAGAAGGGCACATCTCTTTTCAATGTCCTGTCGGGGTGATTTTATCATTTCTACAGGACTTGATCGAAAAACACAGAGCTTTCTCCACGATCAAGGTGTACCTGGCTGCTATTGCTGCATGCCATGTGGGCTTTGAGGGTAAGAGGCTAGCCAACATCCTTTCGTTTGCCGTTTTATGAAGGGAGCGCGCAGGCTCCTCCCTGTCTCCAGGTCGCTGGTGCCCTTATGGGACCTGGCAGTGGTTTTAAATGGGCTCAAAATGACCCCATTTGAACCCCTGGAAGGAGCTGACATGAAACATCTGTCACTCAAGACAGTGCTGTTACTGGCCCTGGCATCCGCTAAGCGGGTCAGCAATATCCATGCACTGTCTGTACATCCCTCATGCACTCAGTTTGCCCCAGGGCAAACGAGAGTGTTGTTGAAACCCAACCCTGCCTTTACACCAACGGTGGTTGGTTCGTGTACCCCGATTGACATTGAGGCATTTCCTCCGCAGCTGGTTTCCTCCGGGGAGCAGCAGCAGGATCTGTTGTGTCCAGTCCGGGCTTTACACACATATATGGACAGATCAAAAGAGCTTCGTCTTAATGACCAACTCTTCGTGTCCTGGGCTAAACCTCACAAGGGTAAGCCTGTTACTAAGCAACGGCTCTCCCACTGGATCGTGGAGGCGATTGCTTTGGCCTATACGAGTCAGAAGCTGCAAGCACCTTCGGGTCTGCGGGCTCACTCGACTCGGGGCCTGGCTACATCCTGGGCTTGTTCAAGGGTGTTTCCATCCAAGACATCTGTGCAGCGGCAAGCTGGTCTTCGCCGCTCACTTTTGTCCGCTTTTACAGGCTAGACGTCTCCGCTCCAAGTGTGGCCCGAGCAGTGCTGGGCACCTTGTTGAGTCGGGACTCCACCTGTTAAATTCTGGTTGATCGGTGATCTTCGAGATACACTCGTCTGGCAATACGGGAGCTACAATATCCCATAGTGAGACATCGAACGGAGTGTTATGAATGAGAACTATAGGTTACTTACGTAACCCCAGCCTCAGAGTAACATGAAGTGAGATGTCTCACCAGACGGCCCTCCTTGCTACGGTGAAGCGAGAAGAGGTGCTTATTTTGAATGACGCATGCGTCGTGGCGCAGGCTACTTATAGGGGGTGATTTTCCCTGACGTTGACGTCAAGATCACCAGCCAATCAGGATTGGCGTAATGAGATTGATGCTTCTGTTTGCTCCGCGATGAGGCGCATCCCATAGTGAGACATCTCACTTCATGTTACTCTGAGAACTATAGTAACCTATAGTTATCTTGAGTAACCTATAGTTATCTTGATTCTGATTGGCCAGAAGACATTATCAAAGATGTTCTATTGAGAAGACGATCACTACGTGACAAAAGTTTTCAAAACCGTGGCTACTGAAATCAATCTTACTTACTAACTGCTGTCTGTGCAATTTACTCCGCGCGAGTTGGCAGACTTTATTTTGCTTACTTTAACATCATTTGTCATGGTGGGGCTAACCCCCTAAACGCACCAGGAGCGCCATTTCTTGGTATGGGTGTAGCATACGCCATACCCTGGCGCTGCCACTGGTGGCACGTATGGGGCGGGCCATTCTGCACATGCGTTAAATGCGTTAAATATTTTAACGCAATTAATTCAAAAAATTAATTACCGCCGTTAACGCGATAGTTTTGACAGCACTAAGTTTAAATATATTCTTATAAAGTTTGCTAATAATGTATGTTTCTTATTGAAAGTTGTCTCAGTGTGAATCAACCAGACACTAGAACATTTTGACAATTGACAGTTTGACATGAGAAGCTAATAATAATGAGTTATTGTACAGGTCAATGAGCTTCTAATGTTAAATTAAATGATGGGATTGAATGAATGCTTCTCATCTCAGAAGATTACATTTCCGATTTCAAGTTATCCACACTCTTATTTTCCCTCATCTTCTGCAACTAAAGCTAAAATAAGGTCAATTGAAATAATATCAAAAGTCAGCTGAATGTAATTTCTATACATCATCAACATTTAGTAAGAGGAGAGGGTTGTGTAAAATGGGGATATTTGCTGTTCTCTAAAATGTGCTAAACTAATTAAAGTAATTACGAGTGAAGTGTTGACAGGAGAAGACTTGTCAATATCCCTTGGTACGTTTTTAAAATAGAAAAGTGTTTTTATGAGGCATTTTTACAGTGCCTGGACATGTGTCTGAGTGTACTATAATGATCTTCCGCACATTTACTGACAGTATATTGACGACGGTTAAGCTGTCTTTCCACTTTGCTGCTTATAAAAATATCAGTCTGGAAGCAATGGCATTTTCTGATCTTTGCATATCTCTGCAGACACTTGGTCTGCTTCTCCAATGTCCCCCCTATTTGTTTTGCACTTCTCTCCCTCCTAAGGCTGATAATTGGCTCTCATTGGCATTGGAAGCTCATTAATACCTCGTCACCATCGGAGAGAGAGCATGTCATTGATTTGGTTTTCACGCAGGGTAACCACGGAGACCCCAGCCACTCTGTTTGTTCCCATCTCCCTGGCTGGACGTTAATGAGACGGAGGAAGGCAGCACAGTTTTGCTGACTCCTTCCCTGCTCAAAAGATCTGAACTGCTAGTTAACACCCCCGACACACACAGCACATTTCCAAGATGCCGTTGTGACGATCCACTGAAAAATAACCATGCCCTTAATATTTCTTCAAAGCGTCAGGGGAGGAAGAACATCATTTCATTAAAAAAAATATCAACAAGTTGGATCAAACACAGTAACTATCAGACATAGGTCCCAAAATCACTCAGAAAGTACAGATGGTTTATTTAATCATCTGCTCTTTAAAAGTATTGTAATTGCCACAACAAACATGTCAAATTTGGCAAAACCTAAAAAAAATCACAGATACTGGGAATTTGTAGAGCAAATCAAGTTTTGAGAACATTGATTTTGGGAGTACATATTCTTCAAAACTCACATTATAAACCCAGTTGAGAGCAGTCAAACTCTACTGGATTCAAACTGGGAGTGAAGCATTAACCTCTTTGTACATAACCTTCTGACATATGAAATATGGGACTTGTTTCCCTGTAACTTTCTTAAACTGACAATCTGACATTCACACCCACTTCATGTGGTTGACCAGCTGTGAAGAGGTGAGAAAATAAGCAGGGTTTGAACTTCTTCTTATAGCTCTCTTTGCAGAACTATGTATGTCACTTTTGATGAACAATTGAGTGCTACACTATGAATGCCTCCCCCGAGAGTGTGTGTAAAAATGTGCAACATTATCACCGTATTTAAACAGTATCGCATCTTGCTGACAAATTACTTTTCACTCTGCCTTTGAGTGTGGCCATTCGGGTCAGATACAAACACTTTTGCAACAATCCAACAAGCTTAGAAAAATAATTAAAGCTAATTATTTATGTACATATTTCTACTTTTAGATACTTATTGTCTTGCAGACTTACCTGAACCAAACAGCATGCTTTTT
Organism: Pseudochaenichthys georgianus; assembly: GCF_902827115.2. Classification (NCBI taxonomy): domain Eukaryota; kingdom Metazoa; phylum Chordata; class Actinopteri; order Perciformes; family Channichthyidae; genus Pseudochaenichthys; species Pseudochaenichthys georgianus. The sequence continues at coordinate 15,337,923 of NC_047506.1, forward strand.
TAAAGGGGTTAACATGATCATTCTGTTTCTCACCCTCTCACTCTCATACACACACTAACACAAGTGCACATTCACACTCACACATTCTGCCCTGGAGTCACATTGTTTCCTCTTGCCCTTTCCTAACCCAGCCTGACAGGAAAGGATCAGCATCATCCCTTCCTTCCTCACCACACTTCTTCCTTTCTTCACCCCCACCACCACCACCTTCATCTTCATTTCTACGCCTATGTGTTATTTATCCATTCCTCTCAGATAATGTCTCGGGAGATGAGAGACATCTGCTGCACGTACTTTGAAGATGCATCGTGTTGCTCAATTATGTGCAGGGCCAAGGTCTCGTTTGCATTCAGTGGCATGGAGAGTGCATCGTTAACAGGTGGTGGGATTGAACATGCATGGCACACGGTTTGAAGAGAAGAGAGGCAGATATGTGACTATTGCTAAATTGGCTTGCTCTGCATTCACAGCTAGAGAGAACAGGGTTTGAGGAGTTGGACGATCTAGACACACACACACGCACACAATTACAGTGGCACATGCACACGCACTAAAATCATAAATTCAGTAAAACATACCCCTCATTGTAAATATGTTAATATGCAAACATGTATATTCAAACATTCTGATTTTGTAATGCAAATGAACTGAAATGTTGATGGGATGCCACTAGTTCTACTGATGCTGGCAGATGGACTATAGCAATCTCTTCAGTGCGTATTCCTTTACCTTTCTAAAGTCCCAAGCTTTGTTGGACAGAAGTTGGACGGGCACTCTACCATCAAGCCAAATGAGGAATGTGCATTTAATGAGGAAGGAGGTGGAATGATGGTGGGGGGTTGATTAAACAACTTCTTCAAAAATCTGTTACACATGCAGGCATGCTGACACATACGGAGACACACACTTGGACACATTCAAGAAAACAAACAATCACAGCACAACACTTCACCCTTTCTCTAAAATGCTCACATATGCAAACACACCAAATCAGACCGATGACCTGAGGTCAAAGGTTGTTAGACTGCAGGGCATCTCATCCTTACAATGAGACCTTTACAATTCATCATGTGTTTGATCTGTCGTCAGACATTATCAGTCTTTTGTGTCGTATCTTGGAGTGCCGGCAGACTTGTATCAGTTTATCAAAATTGGTAACGGTTTCATATTAACAGCAAAAAGCAAGAATCAATCAGTAATACAATACTGATTAAGTCTCGTGGCATTTTTGCAGATTTGTCACGGCATAATAATGGATAACACAGACCAACATTTTTGTTAAGTACCAGAAATGTGTTACATATAATATATTGGAAGGGAGAAATGGCCAATGACTTTACTTTGTGGGCTGCACTTGATGGTAATATTGTAGGTTAATTGTATTTGACTCTGATTAGAGTCCAATAAACATTACCCAGGCACTCGGAATGGATTTGTGAAGTTCCTTATTTTAAAAACATAGGCTTTAGTGCAGGATGTCAGGGTAAGTTTGGCATTTTGAGTTGTCAATCACAGCTCTAATGAGAAGGGCACGGCGAGGTTGGGACGAGGTTAATAAATGACAAACAAACAAGAGAAAAGGAGGCCCTCTGTTCTGCCATGATACCTGCCTCAAGAGGGAATCAGGCCCAGATGTGTTATGGGTAACTCCCGGTGGAAGTGGTGACTTTGGGGGTCACGCTGGGGCAGCTTTGTGCGCTCCTCATGGCACACAGCTGTGCTTGCCATCCAGAAACCCCTCACCTTTGACCTCCCCACCCCCTGGTACAAGGTTTGGTAGGAATGTTGGATGATTGGCTACTTCGCTCCCCTTTTCATTTCCTGTCGCGTCAGTTTTCACTTACAGCTTCACAACTCTCCCGATGCCTCTCTGCTCATGCCTTAAAATGATTTTCTCAGCTATCATGGAAGAGCCTGCAGCTTAAATATGAATTATGGATGGGTTTGAGACTAACAGTAAATCAATAATGTCTGCTCAGGAATGCATTACACGTGTGCAACTGATTATTCAATAGGCAATAATGGCACCCTAATCCCGTTTATTTATGTGTTGGAACATAGTTAACCACCCACTTTTGATTTTGAATGAAAGGTCACGAATGGTTCAATCTTGTACCATAGAGGATGTAGAACAATAACATTATGGATTTTTCAGGTGACAATTACTGCCATGATCTTTTGAGCATGAAGCCTTGGTACTGTGAACAGTTTTGAATGTTTATAGACCAAATTACAGCATATTGTATCCCTTGGCACACAGGTTTTTACGTCATTCTTTTAGTATGTTCCACAACTTTACAACACACGATTAAACTTCAATCAGCTTTGCGCAATTACTATAAATCTGCAATGAGTCAAGGCACGAGGGACATTTTTATGTTGTTGAAGGACAAAATGTTGGTCTAGTCAAAGGTAAAATATGACTCCTCTTACTGGCTTGAGCTATAATGTAAAAAAAAAAAGGGTATAAATCTTTGCATCTGGTTTTCAACGTGACGCTACCATTATCTTTCATCGTAAATTACAACTTCATGTAATTGATGAAAAATGTGCTCAAGAGTTCAGTTTGGGCCTGTTCCTATTGATATGATGAGTCAATTTATATTTATATTTTATAGTAATGTTACAGCTCACTATATTTATTCTCCATCTTGTGATTGACCCTGGTTCTGAAACTTGCCCTGAAGCAGAGGTTTGAGCTTATGCGTCAGCCCCAATGTGTTTTATAAATCCTACACTGAGCTGCATTGAAACAGCAGTTTGGTGCATGTGAGTGAAATGGAACACATGGTTATGTGTCACAAAGGCTTTTTGATGTTTTACAAAAAATCAGATAAACGATGTAATTCACATGGAATGTAGCAAGTCTTCTTAAAGCCTTTCCCTTGGAGACACTTTTTTTTTTAGCCTTTAACAACAAACCCCTCCTCTTTACATATACCCTCCTTTAGGGGAATGGGAGCATGGAGATTTAGACTGCCACAGATGATGGATGGGGGCCATGGTGTAGATGAGGTGAGACGTGAGACATGGTTCACTCACTGTTTTTTAAAAGTTTCTTTTAAGGTCAAATGAAGATGAAATAGAGAGCCGTTTATACTCTGTCTTTGTGTTTCATCCCATCTGAGGCTGGGCTCTGTTGTCTCTCAGATGCCTGGGACAAATCCATTAGCTCTGCCGTATCTCGGCTACTGCAGGCGTCACCTTAGTCGGTGTCACTCTTGAGGAAAGTGAGGGAGCAGAGGCAGACAAACAGAAGGACACAGAGGCAGAAAAGTCACAAGAACATGCACAAAGTTTCTAGCTTGACTACTGAAACTAGAAATGTGCAAATTCCATTATTTAACAACAAAGGTTAGGTCAGTGGTGTAGAAATAAACTGATAAATGATGATAGAATGCACATAATAAAGGGAACATAGGATGATATGCGTTTTACAAACTATATATATGCCTAATTTAGACTGTCTGTTGAAATTTGATTATTCTTAACACCCCGTACCAGACAATTGTATTTCACTTTACACTCATACTCATGTACTCTTGTTTTATTCTCTGCAATGCCAATGATGCCACCAAAGAAGTTGAAATTCAACACTGATTCTAATGAAATTATTTACAGTTTAAATGGATACAATGGAAGAGTCTGTGATTCAATATTGCCTTTAAATTGTAAATAATATTTAAATTACATAAAGATCATGAAGTCTGCAGTCTCATAGAAGGCTGGTAAACTGTTACATGAGAGAGAGAGAGAGAGAGAGAGAGAGAGAGAGACTCTATGACTCAGCCTATCATAACAACCTAGTGAGGCTGTCCAACAACATCATCTCCGACCCAAACCATGTTCTGAACAGTGAATATGAACTGCTACCATCTAATCGGAGATACAGGGTCCCACGATTCAATAAAGTCAGACTGAAGCACTCCTTTGTGCATCAGTCAGTCCTCACAGTAAATACAGAGCTAAATCCCAGATCAGACGCACGCTGAAGGCTCTTTGAGCATGTTTTTCTCTCACTGATTGTGCTGTTATGTTAAATGTTTGTGTTAAATGTTTTGTGTTTGTGTCATGTATTTGTGTATGCATATTTGTCTGTTGATGTTGGACATGGAGCTGCTGTGACGCAAGTCAAATTTCAGACTTGATCTGACAATAAAGTAATATCGTATCGTATCGTATTACATGAGGAAAAAGCACAACTTTGTGATTAAATCTATTACAAATTTAAAGTGCAAATTACAATTCAAAGTTTCACTAGTTAGTGATTTGACATTTACAGAGTTCCAGGAGATTGTGATAGAATTCCAAGGTGCTACATTAAAGCTATTACAAAGTTAACGTACCCTGTACTTTTCTTGTAAATCCACAGCTGTACAAATGGAAGAGATTTGTAAGGCTATAACAATGCTCTCCACTTAGGCAGGGGAAATATTTCCGGTCAGCAGTTAGCTTGTTGTTGTACAATGTGACAAGAATGTGAACTGCCAAGTAAGTGAAGCAACACTTTTTTCTATCAGTTAAAATAAACCTGACCTTTTCGTCCTATTTCCACCTTTGAAACAGGTAGTTTTGGCAGCCTGCTGCTATTATGGTAATGGTAAGATATGGCATAAATGGAAAAACAAAGGGAAACATTGGAGACATCAACAGGAAATTATCACCGTTGCAGATCATTTGCTCCCCTCTCTTGACAGCTTCTGACATAATAAGGAAGTTGCTGATAGCAAAGTGGTAAAAGTGTTTGAAGGAATGCATAATAATGACGCTGCAGTGACAAGAATGCGTTGAGCGCTGAGAGGCTGGAATAGATACTGATATGCCATTATTTAAGGTTACATATGTACTTTGTCTGTGCATCTTTGATACATTGTTGCAAAAATAATGGAATAGCTCAGCTTGGGTTTATCTGCTCCAATATTCTTAATATTTCCTTAGAAATATATTTATATCTGATTTAGTAAAGCACTCTGGTGCTTAGGGTAGCATACAATTAGTCAAAGAAGTATATACTAAAAACTGCATTTACAGCACTTATTTATCTATATGTATAGAGTATTTACATCTTAAAGGTGGGGTAGGTAATTTTGGAGAAACCAGCTCGAGTGCGCTAGAATTTGAAAATACACAGCCGGAAAAAATCTGCCTTACAGAGCCCCTCCTCCAACACACACGAACGTGCACATGACCAATGAGGGCACGAGATAAGTTTGTGCACAGATGGAAGGCTGACAGAAAGGTAGGCCATCCAGTTATTTTAGCCGGGCCGGCTAAAATGATTGGTCGTGCTTTTTACAGTACTACGGCTTCCACAGATGACGTTTTTTATGGATTTTTTGTCAAAGCACTTAAGATATTCATTGCTATCGGGATGTTAAGAGCATTCCATGGAATATAATAAAAAGTGTATCTCGAGCCGGTTTCTCAAACTTACCTACCCCACCTTTAATTCAAATTTGTTTCCCAATATATTCCAATATAATACTTTAAACATAATGGACACAATGAGTGTGCACCTGTTGATCCTAAATGAATAAACTGTCGCCTGAAAAATATCTGCAAACAATTACCTGTATTTAATTCAAGTAGTGTGCATCTAGAATAAGATGATTGCCTCAAATAGTAAATCAAACTGATACAGTTCACTCAATGCAGCTGTTTTTTTTAATAAATAATCTTTATAATTTTTGACCCAGATCTGAGCTGTCTTGAAAGAAAAAACTCTATCATATAAGTAAATATACTGCCGTGTATAGCATGTTGTTCTGATATCTAACTTTATTTTTATGGTTCGCTCCATGACAGTTTCAGACAGATGGAGAAATGGTATTGAAAATACTTCATAGCTTTGTAGTTGGCAGTTGTATTGTTGTCTTTGTACTACTTCTCTTCATGAATCAATCAAATCAAATCAAATCAAGTTTTATTTATATAGCACATTTATAAACGATTTTTGGTCGAGCCAAAGTGCTGTACATATAATAAAAATAGCCTACAGTAGAGACACTTTACAGCAAATACAACAGCACAGATTGTTCAGAATATCAGTATGAGAAAAACGACACCCTCTATCCTTAGACCCTCTGTCCTTAGACCCTCACATCGTACAAGTAAATACTTCCAGAGAAAACCCACAGTTTAAGGGGAAAAAATGGGAGAAACCTCAGGGAGAGCAACAGAGGAGGGATCCCTCTCCCAGGACGGACAGACGTGCAATAGATGCCGTGTGTAAATCGAAGAGATAATACATTTTACAGCATATAGACCGAATGTTAGGAAATGCGTAATAAGAAGATGAATCCATGAGGATGTCAGCTGAAGGGAATTCCAGCTTTATCAAAATAATTGCGTCAACTATTCATTTGAAATGTAAAATGAACTATGGTTTGAGACAGTTCCCAGTCTAACTTTGAGGAACAAATGGTTTTAAAAATGCTCCTGAGAGATTCTAAATCATTTGAATATACAGATGTGAATAATTCTTAATTAACAGTTCATTTTTCATATCTAACTGTTTCCCCCTGGTGCCTAGGCTGGAGAGTTACTGCACTTTTTCAACGGGATATGCCTTTTTGAAGCTCTTGTTTTCTTCACAATTACTATGGTGTATTTCTTTGTATAATTTCAATGGTCTACTTAGGTACAAAGAATATATTAATACATTTTGATATATGGCGCTTTCCATTAACTACAACAATATACGAACAAGAATAAATGATAGTCATCTTCTTTCAGATCCTTTGATCTGAGGTCAGAGGTCAGACTTGGCTTGTGGACACAATATTAACGCTTTTTTTTACACCGTTAGTTTCAAAGACTTGTGTTTTTATTCCTCTCTTCTTGAAATGCAATCAGGTTGACCTTAAAAAGACCTCTCGGTTTAATATAAATAAATCTGCTGCTTAGGCCATTGAGACAAAAGAGAATAATATGTTGTCATCTTAAACTGCTGGTTATCTAGAGTTTTTGGCCTCTCGATGGCTCGAATGATAAAATAGTTTTCTGCTATTTATTTTAATTCATTGTACATACATGCCATTGGCAGAAGAGTTTGTAAGAGTAGGGAAAGTTCATTTACTGTAATCAGTTTAATAGAAGCATTCAGATGGAGTTACCAGAGTCACTATAATCAAGAACAAATTGTATTATTTAACATCTGTCATCAAAACATTCTTGTTCATGTTGAGCACTTAAGCAGACTCAAATTGTAACATGAATGTAATGGTATAATTAGCAAAAAAGCCTTTTTTGTTAGTCCAACTTCTTATAACATTACCATAGTTTTTGAGGTTCTTCTTTTTTAGTGTATTTGCAACATAATCGTTTTAGCATTCTCTACCAACCTTTAAATGGTTTTTGTTCTTGTTGCTAATGAGAAAAAGAGGACATTAAGTGTAGAAACATTGTCTGTTCCCAAACCGATGATTTCATTCTCCCACACTGGCTGATTCACACACAAACAGTGTTCCCTGAGATGAAAAGTCTCATGTTTCATTCAGAGGGTCTGTATCTGCTGACATGGTCCTCTGCATTACCCCCGCTCATCTATCCACTGTGTACTTGCTGTATCGGATATACTGTTGCTGCAAAAATATGTATGCTCGCTATCCTGTCACAGATAAGGTTTTTAGTTTGAGCTCCGCAACATTGCGTGTTATCTCTGGTGTCATAACTCTGGTGTCCGGTGTTTTCCTTTTCAAAAGGAGGTCTGATATGGTGTGTTGAGGTAATCACAATACAACCATTCCAGTGATTGATACTTCCCGCAAAGCCTTCTGGGATGGCATGTTTTTACAGGAGGAAAAGGGTGAACAGTTTTGTTTCTCTAAATGAAAAACAAATGGAGCTGGATGGAAAATTGTACAGGGATGGAAAGGGATCACTTATTTTGTGGTTCCATGTCAACCACAAGGTCACATACCAGAAATCAGGATCTCCCACAGTAGAACGAGCATTTTGTTCCTACGGCAGCATATCTTAGTGCTGTCAGTGTTGCCCTAATCATGGAAATCTGCCAGTCAAACAAGCTTCATTGCCTCCCATTGGCAAATGCTGACCTTGACATTCATAGAGCAATATACTCACGTTTGCAAGACCTTTCTAAAGTTATGTTTTATAATTTGAAAAAAAGCACAAATGGCAAACAAAAGTGCAGTATATGGCAAAGCCAACAATCCATGTCTTCCAATAATGCCTTGTAGCATAATGTGACTTTGGTTTGAAACCTTACCACAATAGCATGCCGTGCTTTGGCATTTTTCATTGCACCCCAGAGACATTCGGCCAATTACCTTGTTTAGTAATGTGTCTCCTAAACTGATTGGTCTGGGGAAAGAGAGACTGGAAGAGAGAGCGAGAGAGGATAAGAGAAAGTCAGAAGGAAGGGGGGGCCAACCCAGTCTCATAAAAAAACGTGTAATAACTACGTTGGTCCACAACGTAGGACGTAGTATTTCTACAAAAACGCCTCTGAAATTGTAGGATCCCTACGTTTTTTTCACCATTCATTCCAATGGCTGGCGTCTATGTCACGTGATCTTCACATTTCTCCCTGCAGAAAAAAAAAACATGGCCGACATTCGTTTTATTCTCGGTGGAAAATGCCTATTTTAAGGTAAGTTTGGCGATTAAAATGCCTTTTGATGTCATTTGATGCGAGAAATATGAGTTGTTATTTCAGATTATGTGTGCAGTGGATGTACATGATATTTAGTTTGCTAGTTATTACGAAGATTACTTCAAGAAATTGTGTCTATACAACGTTTTCATTGTTACCAAGGTGGTTGCTAGGGACGCTGCTATCGATATTATTTCTGTTATGTTGTGTAAAATGGGGTTATCTTTATTGCTACCCCCTTCCCCGTCAATGTATAGTGTTGGTCCACAGTGCAAACGTATTAGTTCGTAACAAAATCCGCATCTAAAATTGTGGTATAGTGTGGTGCCGAGAGATGGGAGTCGGAGGCGGGGTATCAAAGGTACAAGCTAGACTTTTATTTAGCATCTCAAAACACATGTAAACAGCTTCATGCCCGGGAAGCTGCCGGGAAGCGAAGACCGGCGGAGACAGGAAGTCCGGCTAACTAAAATGTCCGTGCAGAACAATACCCTAACCCAGTGCTTCTCAAAGTGTGGTCCGCGGACCACTGGTGGTCCGTGAGCGCCCCCTAGTGGTCCGTGAGTATTTAGGTAACATTTCACATTTGAAATAAATTAATCTATTTAAGTTTTCCGCACTCTCGCGGGAATATCTCCGCAATGGAGCAAGCTTAAGTTTAACTTTCAATTGCATGATATAGCCCAGTTCAACACCTTCATCACACACGTAGCCACTTGTTTGTACCATTTTCAGGTGATTTGTAATCTATTCTAGAATAACGATGTGTTTTGGGATATTTGTGGAGTTAGGTGGTCCGCGAGTGTTTTTTTATTGGTTAAGTGGTCCTTGGTATGAAAAAGTTAGAGAAACAATGCCCTAACCCATAGATCCGTGGGTGAATAATGTCAATCACCACAATAGATACGTTATTTTCCCCTGTGCAATTCTCCATTTACTCAACAATAACACATAATTATCCTTGTGTTTATTTATTTGTTTGATTAATAAACACAAGTTGGAGTCCGTCAGGACCGAGGGTCGGAGCAGCTCATTTGCTTTACAGAATATTACACCCGGAAGTAAGTATTCTCTCCGCTTCGCTTGACAAACCCCGTGATAGTCCTCAAGCTCTGTGATTGGAGAGTGTGCAGAGCGTCGAACAGCACTTGAAATGGGATGGAACCACGGCAGACTGTCCAAAACTGGATTTGAACGGGTCCACCGCGTCCCCCCTCCCCCACCCTGTCCCCAGAACTACACATGCTGGCTATTGTGTTTCGCAACATGTTCTCTATCTATGGCACGTCTCTAGTGGGAGTTGTAGTTTTAAAAGACGTTTTCGTATTTCCCATAATAAGAAGTTGCCAGTATTAAACTGTGTACATCCCTGGAGGTTTAGGGGATAGGAAACACTCAAATTTAAAACATATAATTAATAAATGGGTGAAAATTGCTTGTGTCCATAATGGGCAGCATTAATATATACCCACACGACAGCTAAGGTCAGAAGAGCTTTATATAACAGCTGGTCTTATGTTTGTGACCCCTCCTGTTGTCCATTGATGAGCCTGAAACATGCACTTGTCAAGGTTCAGAGGCACATTTTGCAAATATGTCAGTAGCCATCGATCATCTTAAGATAAGATATACTTTATTGATCCCAAGTTGGAACATTTGCGTTACATCAGCATGTGTAACAGTTGTAAATATGCAGTGGTGTTTATTTGTAAATCATTTAGTATAATCACACAAATTCTGTGTTTTATATTTAATAATTCTGTGTTCTTTATTTATTGATTGTTCAATACCTGACAAGGCCGGAGATGAAAAACTTGGGTCACAGGTTCCTCAACAGTGCATCACAACAGGAATGAGACTGTTGTGTTTTTCAAACTATTCAAAACAGCGCTAAATAGCTTTCAGATGGCTGAGGGAATTATAGTGAGGGAACTTGATTACCTCTAAGCATTTTCTCTTAATTTGACTGAATCAGTGATATACTCAAAACCACAAAAGCCATAATACTGCACACCATATTCTAAAGAGGAAGTGGAGGAGCATCTAAGAGTGTCATTATGTTCTTTCATTGGTAAATTATTTATTGAAAGAAAAATAAATATGGCAGACACAAGTAGTTCTCCATTGTTCTGCAGCTAAATGTGCTAATATTTGTAATACATTGCATCATTTTGGTTCTAAAGTGCCCCATTGGGTGAGGTTAAACCTTCTCAACCTCCATTATAACTTCTTTGTCTTCTTTATATGCAGTGTAATGGAGGTGAGAGTGTTTTTTGTCACAGTGCTTTGTGAAAGTGTTGAAACATTGACAGTATTAAGAGGTAATTTCCACTTCCTCTGGAGTGTATGCCAGTGTGTCCGGGCAGCTAGGGTCAGGGCTCGTGTGAGCCAATGACAGGACTCGGAGGGATGAGGTCATAAGTCAGAAATGACAAGAGGATCTCCTGGGTGTCCCATATATGTCATCGGGGGTCCTGTAAACCTAACACTTTGCTGATAGATCACCACGCTTGCAGAGAAATTGTTATAAAGGAAGTGCGGAGTCATTGACGGAGACCCTGCCACATAGCTAAAATATCTTCTCAATGAAAGCTTCCACAGCTGAGCAGCAAAGGCAACTTTGTAAGAAATATTATTCAATATCAATTTCTTGTGTCCATTTTGCCTGTTTCTCAAAGTTATGTGCACTAGTCCCTGCTACGACCGATTTGATCAGACACGTGGACCTTCTGAACTGTATTCAATTACCCAGAGTGCTTGCCTCATCGCCTCGTCACAGAAACTGCTATGTGGCGCTCCAATTGCTCCTGGCTGCCAGGCTGGCGGTGTCAAGGAGTCTGCCCTCTCCCTCGTGTTGAAAACTCTGGTCAATTACCCCAATTAATCTGGCGGGACAATGGAATGGAGATTGAGATTGTTTTGCTTGAGTCAAAATAAACACAGTCTCCTTCCCTTAAGCATTTTCTGTTAATGAGTACAGTCCGCTGCATTTTTGGCCGTTTTAGCAGGATAAATGTGCACATTTGGTAGATGGAGATCATGTCACGCATTACGTGCTGGCAAGATATGTGCATAGCTTGTTTAGAAGCTGAGTATCAAGCTCTCTTCTGGCATTATCAACCGCAGACAAAGTGAATGGGTTAAGACAGACTTTCAAAATGACTTGGTTACAGATGGTGAGGATTGCATCTTCAAAGGGACCGAAATACAGTATGGTTTAGTGCAGAACACTTTTATGAGAACAGCGTGTTTCAAATCATCTTTCACATTAGAAGAGCAAAATAATCTAGCACTGTAAAAAATAGAGATGACAATGAAATGGACAGGGATGAAAGATATATGAACCATGCTGGAGAGAAACATTTCACGGGTCTTGCTGGTCAGGTAGTGTGGCAAAGTGTTTCATTGGCTGCACTTTACCGCACACTGTTCCAATGAAAACCAGAACTCTTCTTGGCCATTTGGACTTTGTCAGTGTCAGCCATCGTAAGGTGACCAGCTGCTGGTTTATTAGCCAAGGCAATCTGTCGGCCGTTCTTGTTAAACTTGTTAAACTCCTGAACCTTTCTTGTAGCCCCATACCTGCCCCAGCAACAATCTGCAGTTGACAATGAACCCAAATTTGCTGATCGGCTGACGTCTCGAGCGCAGACCATATGGCAACAATGATAAACCCAGGGAGAGATGGATCAAAGCTTCGCCTGACCAGAAGTGTAGGTTGCGAACTTCCAGACATCTACAGTTATTTTTTTAATATGCTTTATTCAGCATACGAGGTTTGTATGCATGTGAATAACTACAAAAGCAGAGTTGAGCTTTGACATTCATAACATATTTACTTTGTAGTACTCTCTTTTTAGAGGGGTTGCTCTTACTATAAGCCATTACTCATGTATTATTGAACAGAGTGAAGACATTTGTCAGCAAGCTGTAACTTGATATTCTGCCCCACTGCTAACTTACCCACATTTCAACACTACTGTGATGCCACTAAATATCCTCTTCTGTTTTTTGTTCTTTCACAAAGTACTGGATTATGTATAAAAAAAAGTAGTCATACATATTAATTCAGGTGTTTGGCCTCTGCTGATTAATGCAGAAGGTACAACATACTCTCACAGTACATCACGTTGTGTTAAAATTATTATGATACACTCACACACCCCTGTTCATCTGGCTTGGCTTAAAACACTTAAGAGATCCCTGATAAAGAGATCTATGGAATAAAACTCCAATCTGTGACCTTTACGCACTGAACCCTCTTGACTTCTGACAAAAGTGCCACTAGTTTCCTCAGCTGTTCCTGGGTTTCTAGCCAACCGATAAGCTGATCCTACAGGCTCATTCCTGCCTCCCCTCCTCTCGGACCGTTGTGTTCTCAGCGTAATTGCCTCAGAGTTTGATGGACCAGTGTCTCTAAAGCAGATGATGTCTCACTGCAACTTGTGATAACAGTTAGAAGACTTCTTCCTCCCTGACCACTAAAAAAACCTTTTTAAGAACATGTTAACATTGGTGGTAAAGGAAGGAGCCATCTGCCAAGGAAATAAAGTCTCTGATACTCAGCTCCACAACACTCTGGTTTTCATTTCCACTTAGGGGATCACCTCAAGCTTTCCATCATGCACCTTTTATCAGCATTCATAGTGCATAGTTACTGTATGGGGCCTGCTATGCTTATTTCTGCTTAATACAGTTGTCAGAATATTTGTCCTTCTTGTTGTGATCAAAAACATTGAGACACACTGCAATTCATTTTTACAGCATGTTTTTGTTTTTCTGTCGATGGAAGCTTTGCCAAGCTGAAAGATCCGTCCCAGCCTTCTGTAGGAAACCAAATGTATTTCCATCTAAAACATAAAGTGATGTTCATACAGTAATTACATTTAAGTGACACAATTGAGGTAATTACAAAACCAGATAATGGGACAAACTATTGGCTTATGAATTGGGTCACATACATTCTGATACAAAGCATGTGCTGGCAGAGTAGCAAAAAGCCAAAACTGTCCACAAAGAAAGGAACACATGTTTGGAGGGAGTTTAATTTGATCCAGCTTATAAACCAGGACACTTCTTCCTGCCTTATCTTTGTTTTTGATGGTTAAATAAAAGTTATCATCCCAGACATCCAAGTATTTTTCTTCGAGATAACTTACTTCATCAGAGAGAGGACATTCACGTTTATAGGGCAGTGGACAATAGAAGACAGGTTGATTGATGCACAGGCGCTGAGTCATGCTTGTGTAGAGACTTTACCCTGTCTGGCTCCTGGGCTGCCCCTGAGCCATGGTGGTGACGGACAGGAGGGTGGATGATAGATGAAGATGTACGACTGCAGATGGACCATCAGATTAGTGGTTTGTTATATCTGATTATATGGTGTAATCAATCCCACTCATCCCCTCTCTGTCCCCCACTTGACGGTTGGATCTGCTATCTCTGAATGTCCGGCCCCAATGACGTCCTGGCACACACACTAAACTACAGGACTGCGCAATCATAGAAAGCCCTATTATATTCCTTCTTTTCATCTTGATCTTTTTTCCTCAATGCAGTAATCGAAGACAGTCTTTAAGGTTTTCGCTGGTTCGTCACACATCTTTAGCTGATTATTTCCTGCTTTTTTCCCCCTAAACGGGATGAGATACATTCAAGGACTTTGCATATCACCAGTGTACTTTAAAGTCTTGCCAGTTTTGTTATTTCCCTTGTGGAGATGAGCTAATTGCTATTGGTACAGTTATAGTGTGCAGGACACAACAGCATTTTGATTTTAAAAGTCAAATGTGTGAGGCACATGTTGAGAGCATTTCGGAGCCAGACAAGACTGGAAAACAGCCACAGCCACCTACATGAAAACATCCACAAGATTTAGCATGCCTGCAATGACTCAACGCTGGCGTAAACACCCAGATAAACACTAAATTAATTAAAATCTGAGAGGGAAGCTTAAGTATCTGGTTTTAAAACTTCTCTGTCTCTTCAGAAGTTTCCAGCGATAAAAACAATAACAACACCAAACTGCCTCTGAGAAAGTTCAACTCGTTCCCTAATAAATCTTTTTATGGCGAACCCGTCTCTTAGGCTTTTTTTATCTTGCATAACTGATGTGTATGTGTATTTATATGCATGCTTTCACGGTTCACAAATTGAAACACAGTAAAAGCTCCAGGGATTGTTATCGTCTTCCAAAAAATTAATCCTGTCAGCCTTTAAGGTAAACAAAGGCTGACAAAGTTGCTTCTGCTTTCCTAAAGACAAGATAAATGCACCCAAAATATATGCTATTGAGCTCAGCTAATTAACGACAGCTTGTAAGACTCTTTGCTATACCTTTGTGACAGTTGAAGTTGCAGAGTGCTACAAACCTACATCTAGCAGCAGTGACAGGTCAAAGAAGAATAAAGCACTATTCCACCATCAGAACTAATGGGAATAAATGGCTAACCTGAGCCAGCTATGCAGCAAACCACATCCTGCTAAGACCCCACCAAAGGTCCCTGTCAATCCCTCGTACTAGACATGCCTTGAAGGGAAGAAATACTTACAGCAAACTGAAATGTTTTCATCGTACAAATACAATTATTTGCTTCGTTTGCAGACATAGGGAGAAGAAAAAAGATGCACTCTTTTATGTGAGTGAGAACCTTCAGCTTTGGAAGAAGATAATTAGATAGAGAGAGGCTTCACATAGTTGTGAGTCAGTCTTTCCTGGCATGACTTCAGGGGAACTTTGGTAAAAGCGGGCAGCATCTTTGGTTTAAATCATTCCAGTCGCTTTAAGTGAGATTAGGACAAGTACCAATGCTAATTAATAACACATGGAAGAAAGAAATCAGGCATTGGGGTTTGGAAGTGCCATCCTAAGGTGATGACAATGTGAAACATCTTGCAGTATTTTCTGGTGAGGGAAAACTCCCAGTAAACTATTTTGCTCATGACCCAAACTTAATGATTAACTTTTTCTCTTAAGAAAAATTCCACTAAAGTAAAAAACAATGAAAGAGAGAAAAGAGAACTTTCTTAAGAAGCAATTTGCTACTTCTCATTTATCTGCTGCACTAAACGCTTCAACTCTGATCGACTCTGAACTTTCATTCTACAATCTAAAATCTGACTGTGAATCATATTCCTAAATGGTTCTGCCTGTTAAGATAGCTGAAGCATGGTGTGTTTGCTTTATGAGATGATGTGTGGTTTATAAATAATGAAAGTCAGTGTAATATCAGTAAAGTGGATATTGTATAAAGTGAATGCTGCCGATTACGAAGAAACTCGGACCCACACAAAATACAGGTGAATAATTTTTTTAGAGCTACTTGATTTGACCTACATTCACAAAAACATGTTATTTATTTATGCACTGAAATGCATGAACAACAAATGGATTTAATATTTAATAGTTTGTGTCACACTGTCTTGGCAGACGTTCATATTAGACAGCAAAGGTAAAAACGAAAGCACACACTGATAAATTCAACCTTGGGGTGTTTCTATCATTACATTACATTACATGTCACTTGTTAGACGCTTTTATCCAAAGCGACTTACATACTCAATACTGTGGGCAATCCCCCCAGGAGCAATTTGGGGTGAAGTGTCTTGCCCAGGGACACAACCACATGCTGACTGCAGTGGGACTCAAACATGCTATCCCCTGATTCGAAGTCCAGCACACTATCCACTGAGCCACAGCCGCAAACACTATTCTGATCAAACTATTGCATTTGGTTGTATTTTATTACATCTTTTATGGAGAAAGTTTTGTAAGAGGAAAAACAGAGATTCTATCACAGGAGGTCTGTTTACCAATTCTGAGAAATACTGAGGAAGTCCGATGGTGCAAAGTATTTATATTTAACATGCCCCCACACCCTACCCTGCAGCCCATGCTTGTATGTGTTGCGTTAGCTTCAATGATCAAATCCACATGTGAGAGCTTTGAAAGTAAAGAGAGGATATACTGGGAGAAAAACACACAATGGAGTACAATGAGGAGAGGGAAGAGTGCCTGATAAAAAGATAAAGGAAGATTGGTTTAGAGACATAGTGAAGTATGAGTATGTCTCATTAGAGAAGCGGGGGGCAAGAGAAAAGTGAGCATGTAAGAGGGGAAGTCTGAAAGGATTGAAGGCGTCTAAAAAAAGGAGAGAAGGGGAAAGTCCTTGACAGGAGAGAGGGGGAGCTGCAGGACTATCGCTGAGGCAACATTCACACTGCAGCTCAAAGTGCACTAGTTTGCATCCCCTTTCTTTCATGGCTGAGACAGATGTGAAGTTTTCTTTTTAGTTGTTAGGGAGACAAAACACCCCTAATGCACAAAGACTAGAATGAGAAACATGTGAATACTTAAGTCAGTATATTCTCATTAATCAAAGTATACGCTGCAGGAAGTCCACGCAAGGACAAGTGAATAGCAACATATTACAGATACTGACATCAAGCTGCATTCAAGACGTCATCTTTTGAATCGTTTGATCATTTTTGAATTGCTGAACAATAGAAACAAATCTTAGGCTATGATTTTAATCGTAGTTTTCACCAATTTTGTTTTGCATTGCCATGTAGGGATTCTGTATTAATAGCTTTTATTTTTAAAATGTACCATCACAGAATTTAAAGAATGCATCCTATATGCTGTGCAGAGCAGTTTCTAACCACCTTTGCGAGAATAATGCACTAATTTCTGTTGCCAAAAATTGAATTTATAATACGGTAGTACAGATAATAATGCCGTATAGGGCCATTGAACTGTGTACATTACATTTGTAAATGCCCAGGTCCTGAAAAAAAAGAAGCAAATAAACATTTTAGGTGCTGGGAAAGTCTCCAGGCATTAGCACTGAGCATAGCAAGAGCATTGACTGAAGGGTTACGTGTACTGTAAAAAAAGGTTGTGAAATGTAGCTGAGATGAGTGGTTTCAATTAGCCTTTCTTTCTGCAGACCAGCATATCCTTAAGACTGGCGATAGCTTGTTTTTCTTACAAAGTTCTATGTACCTGTAAAATGCTTCAGGGTCTCCATAAAACTCTTTCTTTATTTTATGAGTTAAGGGTGAGCTCCAATCTGTGTGAACATGCATAGCATTGTGTTTAAATTGCGGTTAAAAGAACAGGCATGCAACTTACTGTATAGGCATGACTGGGTATTGAAATAGTGGGTATTGCGGTAATTCTGTAATCAAAACAAGCTGTAGACACACAGATGTGACATATAAACGTGTTCTTACTCCATATGAGTGTACAGTTGATAATCATAACGCCATACAGGTTTGTGTTATAGCTTCAAATAGGAACAGCCAAAGTAAAGGTCATACTTTAAGACATGTGGTGTAGTGGAGACTGTGACATGGCTCTAAATGATGCACTATGAATTTAGATGGCAGGAAAAGTCAAGGCAGTAAAAGAGGCTTTTTTACAGGGTTGGCCATTTTAAGGCTCAAACAAATCAAGTTTTATCATCACACATTGTCACAGCACTAAGTAAAAATGTAGCCGCATTGAACCAATTATTGTGTTAGGAGCATTGGACAGTGCCAGGGGAGTTGTATCCAGATGTCACCAAGTATACACAGTAATAATGTTTCATGATAATAGAAAATAGATAATATGGGACTCCATTACAAAAGGCCACAGTGAGGAATTTCTATCCAGCGTGAGAAAACTCTAACTCTGCATCTGGATGTTTAACTTTTGCTTGGTCATTCTTTGAAGGATACAAATGAGTGCAGTGTTTGTTTTTTGATAAGCAGTCTCTCTCTTATCATGTCTCTTTTCCTGGAAGACAGAGATGTACAGTACTATACAGTAGATGACGGATCACAGTTAATTTCATGTGTAAGCCACCTGATTCTATTTTCCCATTTCGCCAAGATAGCTCGCCCTCCGCTATGTGAGGATTCATAAACATATTAGCAGGCCATACTAAATGTTTCTTTGAGGAAACTGGTTTCAGAGTTCCCAGTTACCGTTTTTCTAGCTGAAACAGACTGATATTAGATGACTTGTGAAAAGGGCTTCTTAGGTGTTGTGATTGTGTGGGAGAGGCTGGATCACTTAGCGCTAATCCATCTGAGAGTCATCTGTGCTTTTCTCTCACTCACCTTTGACCTTTCTCAAGCTCTCTGGTCCCAAATCCACTGCTGGTGAGAAGCTGAGGAGGGGAGGTTGGGGAACGGGGGGGTTTGAGAGAGAGGCAACGTTTTCCTCTGGATGTTTCCTGTGGCTGTGAGTGTTCGTAAACGCTTCCAAGCCTCAAGGTCTCGCGGGGCTTTTCCGACAAACACTGGAGGGCAAGCGCATTATTTGTTTCTGACCGACCACTAAAAGAGAAACGGGCAATCCTTGACCAAACTAATAGCTACCAGAAGGGCTGTCAAATACTGTGAGAAATGAAAACTTCTAGAGCACTGACATCACTTTAGCATCCCAGGAAGCAGGAGCATTGCTAATTTGTCACATAGCCTATCGCCTCTGTATATAATAAGTCTTGTGTATGGGATGTTTGAATGTAGTGTTGAAGGGTGAGGGCACTGGGACACTGAAACCGTGGCTGACCCACTACAAAGCGCTCTTAAATGTTTTTTCAGAGGGGGCTTTACTGGCTGAAAAAAGGGACAGGAAGATAATTGAGTGGTAAGCATAGCTGAATAGTTTGCAATGGGCCCAGGGGATTTTAAATTAAGACCCGCTTTGACACTTTAGAGGGAGCCCAGGCCAGTTGTGTGAGATGAGATCCTGTCTAGGGCCACATTAGGCAGGAAAGGGAGCGGGGATGTCGGTATTCGAGGGGGTAGGGAGAGTGGCTAATGACGGCTTCAGTTTAGACCGCTACCCCCACTCCCCCCTCCTCCGTGTCATGCATGGGGAGGGAAAGCGAAGCAGATTTAGGGGGAGCATTGGTAAGGGCTGGGGAGACACAGGACAACGTCTCCATTTAGTTCAGCCAAAAAACAGCTGCTTCTAAATGTTTCCCCGCAGTAAGCCCTGGAGACGATGCCCCATGTGCCCTTTACTACCTCCCCAACGACCCCCCTCCACACATGTAGTTGCCTTACTAGTTTGTATAGTTTTGAGAAGCTTATTTCTCCTATAACATATCGTTAACAGACTCCTTCCTGCGCACACCACACCTTTGGACACACAAACAAGCCACAAACTCAACACTATCCTCATAAAGTATACTCATACGTTCGCAGACTTTCTCTCTTCACTTTATGAAACTGCCAACCTTTCCGTCGCTGTGCAGAGAATGAATTCCAGAGATCAGCCGCGAGCGAACAGTGAACAAATGGACTGTGGACCACCCCTATACTCTTCAGCTCTCCTCCCGAGCCCCAGTTTCTTACACAAATAAACCTACACAGATTTAATGACGACAGGCTTCAGGATCTTTTTCACTCCCTTTATCAAAGGATCAAACACTTAAAGAGTGCCTGCACATGTGTGTCCAATGAGTACGTGTGTGTGTGTTATTGTCATTTTCTGAGTGCACCATGTGCTGTATAACCTAATCAAATGGTGGACACATCATGACTTCCATCATAAAGCAATACTGACAAGAAATGATGTTTATATATTATAATATTCAGTTCTTCCTGAGATGCACAAAATACATTTACAGAGTCATATTTCTGATGAGGTAGAGTCAACTTTTCATGCAATACAAATGTAACTGCCCACATCTGATTTTCTCAACATACAGTTAATGCTTGTGTAAGAACAACTTATTCTGAGCTTGCATTTGGCTGTGTGTGAGAGAGAGATGTGGCAAGTTCCAGTGATTCATTTGAGATTTTCTTTTTATTCCTTTCCAACAGCTGTTTATTTTCAGTGCCAGTATACAGTACAAGCCGAGGCCGATTGAGGTTCTCTTACATAAACCAGGGTCTTTAATAAAGATGAATGCTTGCTTTTATACCCCTTAGTGCTGATGATTTGTTCTTGTTGATTTTTGCCTGTCCATTGGGAATACATACAACATATATTTCAGCACATCTTAGAGACGAACACTTGCAGCACACTAAAGCGGAATCACCGACCCACTCCAAACTGTTTACATAACTTAATCATCGCCCTTGCTGATGTGGCGTGTAAAGCTTGTGTGTCTAGGACTGAGATGGACTATTAGTTCAGTGCCGGGATAAAAACTGGGAGCATTAGAAAGAGGTTCCATAATAGTAATCCCGTTGTAGCTTCTGTATTTTCAGTTTCTTGTCAACATCATGGTAGTCTACAGGGATTGTACTCTAGACAATAATTGCATTATTCACCATGGATTACATTTGCAATTCTCATTCATTTTGAATCTAAAATGTAATCAGTATCTCTAAAGAACTGAATGTAGAAACCAATTTCCCTAAGGTCAAAGTTGACATTTCAAATTCCAAATAAACTTGAGGTGTGTAATGCACAATGGTAAACAGATGTTGCTTGCATGAACTTTTCTGAATGCTGTTCAGTTAATGCAAATGTGACAGGAAAATCTGCATATTCATAAAACCAGGGCTGCTAAATTTCCACCGCAGTTTTGACCTAATTCTTACCGAACACAGATAACATAATAATTATGCTGAAGCAGATGTGGGCTAATGTTCTATGTTCCTGAACACATTGAAAAGCATTTAAGGTATTTCCCTTTCCCAATCCCACCGGTAAAGCTCCTCTTCTCAGGTTCAATTGCAGCTTTAAGTGATGCTTGTGCATTATTTAACTTCCCAAACCACATATCAATACGGTAACTGCATGTTTATGTTGGAAGCAATTAGCTTTGAAATAGTTTGAAGGGAGGGGGGACTGCTGACAGAAGCAGAGCGTGTAATCAAAACGCGGAGAAGGGTGATTTACGCTGGTCAAGATTACTTCAACCCATACAGGAAGTGAAAACTGTTTTGAGGTCAGCAAGCCACAAGGCACCTACTAGACTTACCTTATGAAATCCATGTGAGTGGCTGGTGTGAAGTGTGTGTGCGAACGTCTCTGAGGGAGGGCTAATTAAATGTAATCACAACACCCACAATAACAGCAGTTAACGACAGCGTGAGCACGATACACTTTTCAGAGCTTAGCTGGTGGTCCTTGGCTTTGCGAGTGAGTACATGAAAAACTGTGTGTTTTCATCACGAGATGAAGAAAAACATGTGGAATGTTCTAAAAGAAGGAGTTTTTAACACACATGTTTATAGGACAGCCAGAGAAAATGTAATGTTCAATATGTATTTATTTAAGTTTGAATGTAAAAATGGGGATTGGAGAGACGTTATACTCTATTTAAAAAATAAACATTCACCTTTCCTAGAAAAATAATATTGTAGCTAATGTTGGTGAATGAATGACAGAGTTGGGGGGGTGAAGCAATCAAGGCACACACAGTTATAATGTTGGAACATATAATCATTCCACAATTTCAACCTCATTACAAGCATATTTACTGCTGTCTGAGACCATTTCAGGGCAGAGCCTGTGTTGTACGCACACGTCGTCAACGGTGGTGGTGACTAGTGATGCTTTCCAGATTATGACTGACTGCTGACACACACAAGCAGACACTCACACATAATCACACGACCACAAACTCAGACCCTTTTTTTTCTGTCACACATGTACACTAATTTCTCCAGCCCACACAGACACACAACCATGACACCCATTTAAAACTGTTCCAACAGAAATATAGAGTATTTTCAAGGCGCTCACCGTCTCCTCAAAGTGAAATCCATGCCCGATTTACTAGTTTTTGAAACACGAACCAAGCCAACAGTTGTGTTTTGTTTATCAGTACATTAAATGATAGCATCGGTACAACTTTGAATACATTCTCATAGCATGCAGCAAAGGTCGAAAGAGGGGATCAGACACTGGTTGAAAGAGCAGTGCGCCAAAGGCGGCTGGGGGTGTGGCTGTGTGTGAGTACAATTATTTTTTATTATTGTGGAGGCAAGATAGCACTAGCCTTTCACTTTGGTAATTGAATCCAAGAGAATCTAATTGGTTTTCAAATGAAGCATTAAGTAACAAAACCAAGACCCAACGATAACAACATAAAGTGTGTATAGTCACTGGCTAATGAAGGGTGCAGGGATAGGGAAGAAGTGATTAAAAAAACAAGATTGAAAAATAAATCGTAATGAAAATTAAAACTCCAAAGATCAAATATGATAGATTATAGTGATACAAGTGATAGAAATAATCCTAGCCTGCTCATTAGTTTAACCCGTTCTTCAGCTAGTTACATGATTGCTGACACAATGCCAAGTGAAACACATTCAACCCCCGGGCCCTCAGTATTTACAGCATTAAGACGCTGCAGTCCATCTGTCCGGCAGTGTTTGGTGTAGCAGCAATTGTGAGCTGCCCTTCACTAATCAAGTATGTCTGCGGATAGCCCGGCTTTTGATCCAGACACAGGCGTTTACAAAGTCAGCAGCGTGTGTGGGCCAGAGCTCTACACACACACACACGCTCACACGCGCACACACGCATGCGCACACACGCACGCGCACAAACACACACACCATCAATAGCCAGAGTATGCAGCCACCGAGGCACCTTCCCACAGTAACTGCAGTGCACATGTTGCTCGCTGCATGACTGGTAGCTCAATCAAAGAGCTGTCAGGTTTTTTAAAAGCTACGTCATGTTTCTGATCAGTGACTGGCATGTGATCTGCATTCGTTGTATTCATCATTGTACTACCCGTTGGTCAGAGTACAATTATCTGCTATACAATCTATATATTTTTGTATTTACTGTGCCCCTTTCACAGTCGCAATCCAAAATATCATCAGTATAAGTAGTTGTTTTCCATTATTCTTGTTGTTAAGTCCTTTGCAAGTCCCTCACCCTGATGTTTGGTTTTGTACAATGTTTTTACTTTTAACAATTAAATCTTAAAAGCAATGGGTGGTTCAGCACTTAAATTTAACCCAACAGAGCTTTGATTTGATTATCCCGTATCAGGTCTAGAATAACAAAACAATGTACAAAATGTTTCCAGTAAAATTGTTACATAAAAGTATAATTAAAAAAAAAAATCATTATTATTATTTATGCTAGACTGTGTGTAATAATAATATAGTGATTTTAGACTTTCTTTAAAAAATTGGAATAATCTTCCTAACTGTATCTGAAATCCTACTAAGTTACTTGCACTTACTGACAGAAAACAATTTCAGAAGGGGGCTTTTCAAGAAACATGTGGTGGTAGTAAATGTACCCTTTTCATCTTTAATTGTGATGTTACTCCTGGAGGATCAGTCAGATCAGACAGGACACACATGCAGAAATGATAACAAGGGAACCACTCCAGCATCAAAGTGCAGGCCATAATCGTTTATTGAATTGCCATTAAGCAAAGCTCTTTGTTATTATGTTCAGCCTTGAACCTAGTTAGAGCTACAATTTCATTTCTAGAAAAAATAAATGCCCTTATGGTTATGTATTCAGCCTATTCCCTCACATCACCATGTCACTCTTAATGTGCTATCTGGCATCTCAAGGATCCAAGCACAACCATGTCAGGGCACATATTTTCTTGTCAGCAACCATTTCACATCTCCTCTTTCCAACTCCTTCAAAACATTCATGTTTCTTCAAGAGGATAAAGAAACACACCAGGCTGACGTTCCTCGGGTGATGCATAACAACCACACTCAAAGGAAGCCTGTGGCACCTGTTGCTGACTTTCTATAGCAGCAAGGCCTGCAGGAGGAGCTGTCAGCTGGCTCCTCTGGGACTCTGAGGGATTGGGTGAGAGAGCCACGGTCCGCTAAGTGTGACTGGCTGCAGATGTAGGCCTGACTAGGGGCTGCCCCTGTTGCCATCACCAGTGTGCTGTGTCCCTGCCTACCCTTCATCTTAGAGGTGGATGGGGGGGAGAAAAAGGTAGATTTCCTGCCTGAGTCGACAGCTCATGCTGGCTGAACCTTCATTTCGCCTTTTGACAGTTGTCACGGCCCTGCACCATGCTGCCATTTCCTTGCACCTGTGACTGACCACACTAAACAGCTCCCTCTGGTTTCAATAAAAACATGGACTATTTCTGTGCGAGCTTGAATTGTTGGGTGAGATGCACTATATTGTCTGTTTAATTTCATCCAAGCCCCTTGGACATCATAGTATTGATTGAAGACAATTTAGTGAAGCTAATAAAGGCTCCTTGGCAGTACAACTTAGCGCTGGCATGCTTGCTGTGTAACATTGCCAATATTATGGCACGAGTTGACACATAATATAGTACGAATCATTGTACTTTATCCCTTTGGCTTCTTCTCTCAGCCACAGCGTTCCTACTGTGAGGCCCTAATCATATATAGAGTAGGTTTTTATGAGAGCTGTGTTTTTGCTCCCGTCCATTTATTGTAAGAAGTGTAACGATATTCCCTTTGATTATTTTACTCATGACTGTCACTGTTACTTATATTATTCTAACTCTCCTCGCAACAGGCTTCATCGTATTGCTTGTTTATATGGCTGTTTTACAGTACCATGACATTATGTGATCCCTGGCAGGGCCGGGCCTGACCAATTTGCTGCCCTAGGCAAGATTTTAGCTGGTGCCCCCCCCCCAAAATGCAGACACTCACTATGACTCGCGCATGCATGCACGGTTGTGACATGACCACCAAAACAGAGATATATGGACACAAGATGTGTGCAAATGTATATCCTATCCATTTGAACATGACTTAAGTGGGGGGTGGACCTAACCTCCTCTAGGGGGGTCCGGGGACATGCTCCCCGGGGAAGATTTGTTTTTGTTTAATATTGAAGTTAAAAGCATCAATCTGCTGCACTTTGAGAGCAACATTATTCTATGGATACATCTCTCAACACCCATATGAAACAGAACTGTAAGCAGATTTTCTTTTTATTTATGGATATTTTACAAATCACTCCCCTTTTAAACTGTATTCTTGTTTATTAATAACAACTTTTTTTTGCTGTCATATAGTATTTCATACTATTATACTATATATACTATAGCCTCTCAGTCTTTCAGGAGAGAGCTCTCTAAAGCTCTCCCCCCAGCGGCCCCCCTTACACAGTAAATTCCAATGTTAATAAAAGCTGTATACGTTTTTTGGGAGTTTGATTTATTTTAAATTAACACAAATACAAAATGAAAACCTATAATTGCACACTACAACCATTATTTCCAAAAAAGAACTATTTCACATAAACCTCTGTTTTTTACTGGGGCTGAGGCGGTTCAACTTGATGTTTGGGGGGGGGGTGCCATAGTTTATGGGCGCTGTAAGCAATATAGGCGTGGTTCTGTTAGTATAAGATAATAAGTTGTAATTTGTTGATCCAAAATCGGGAAATTGTGTTGTTATGAAATAAAAAAAATAATATTTTTTTAATTTCTAACTTTTTTTTTTTGGCACCACCCATAGATTGATGCGCCCTTAGCAATCGCCTATACTGCGAAGGGCCGGCCCTGTTCCCTGGAGCATGCACATAGTCTTTCCAGACGCTCATTTTACTCTTGTCACTTAAATCATCTTTCACATTCCAGCTGTGTCCATCTGTCTTCCCCAAAATCATATTGCCCTGAGAAAGGCACTGTAAAATGCATGACAACTGACAAGAGAATATACGGGATGCAGAATGCCCAACACTTGGGAGAATGCGCACACCACATTTTCATGGCTAATCATTTTGAAGTGCAATGGATGGCTTACAGTGAGCATGGTGAATTATGCACATCATTCCAGTAAGCTACTGTAGAAGGAAGCCGAGCTGTCTGGCAGCATTTCCACAAGAATATCAATCATAGTCTACAATATGATGACATATCCAGCTTGAGAAACACAGTCGAAATGATTCGGGGGGCTGAGGGAATTTTACAGCCCATTGAGGGAACCTTGCTTTACTGACCGGCTGTAATTTATTAAGTGATCAGCGTCAATATCAGACAGACATGAAGAAAATGTAAAATAAGTGTTTTAATAAAATGAAATACATTTTTTATAATATAATTGGCAAACCGAAAGATAAGATGGTGTATGTTTATAGCGCTGGCCTAACTAATAGTTTATAATGCTCATACATAGAACACTCGCAAGGCAATGTGTTAATCAGCCAAAATCCATTCACTTCTTACCCAAGAAGTCGGAGGTATGTGCCATATCTAACAGAAGAAAGAAGAGGCAGCAGTGTCCCTTCGCAGTTGTGCCTTTCATGCAGATTTGCGGAGACACTCGAACGCGCCTGTCCGCTGCGTTCATTTTCCAGGCTCACTTGACAGTGGGTATCAAGAGGACGTTTACTCCAGCAGTGCCTGCGATCCAAAGTCAACATCTCATTGGCATCTACCATTAGCACTGTCAAACATGTGTAGGCTTTTGAGGATAATTCCCTCTTCATTTTTTATTCCAGACAAATAAACACAGCACAGGTAGGCACATAAATATGCCAGAGCCTCTGCACGGACATAAACACAGCCAACAAACATATTTCTTGTTGGGGTCCATTTGCTCTCATTCATTTAATTTCTTTCTTGCTTTTCTGCTCTATTTGTGTTTTTTACTCCATCAAAAAAACCTTCTACCAAACCCTTTTTCCAGCCACATCAAGCAGAAGCAGTGAGAGAACAAAAAAAGGAGTGGGAGGTTGGAAAACCAAAGAATCGAACAGCCATTATGATCTGAATGAAGAAAAAAAAATAACATAACCGACAACAGCAAAACGCATGAAAAGTTGTAAGCGGACCTTTTTTTTGAGAAAAATAATATACTATTGTTTGGATGTGGTTAAAGAAGGATTTTTCTGTGTCAACACCACATGGAAAATTGTGGTATCAAGCAAACCAAAGAGGAAATGAGAAAAGACAAACAGAGATTAGCATGTTTATGTGTCATGCGAAGAAAAACTGCAGTTTCAGGATGCTGTACCGGCTTTCTGACCGATCATCTTAAAACCTGCAGCATTTCAAATCAGTCTTGGCTTACTGTATCTTTCAATCCACTTAAATATGTTATAGATGGAATATGACATTGTTTGGATAAGTCAAGTTTGCCTACAAGGCAATGACAATACAATTAGAGATTTTGGAAAGTTTTACTTTGGTAACTACCAAAGTAAAACTTTCCAAAATCTCTTACATCTTACAAAGTGATACAAATGACTTTTTCTAAACAATTTCCCCATCATCTCCAAGTTTGCGAAAACATGTTGAACTGGAATGTTTACGTTTTCATTCCTATTTCACCAAAGTGTGTCTTTAAGAGCTATTAAAAAGCTAATGGACTAATATGTTGTCAAGTTAAAAGTGCTGCTATACTCAATCTTTAAATTCAAGAGCACTGTATCCCCTTTCTCCCCGCCCAGCCTGCTGTCAGTCTCTATAATTCAGAGCCTGTCATAGCCTGGATTACTCCCTAGCTGTCTCAAACAACACCTGCTAGACTAGACACACTGCAGCAATGAATGGGAATATCCCCCATGCACACTCTGACCCTGCAAGGACTTGTGAATGTATACCATAACGTTGCCCTAACACACCTTGCAGAGGTGACACAAGCCTCGTCCATCAGCTTGCTTGGCAGCAACACGTCTGAAAATCTGGAGTTGCTTCTTGTGAGTTTGTTGCCATACAAGAATAGAGAAGGCCTCGGATTGAGTCATCTCAAGAGGGCAGCAGGGGCTTCTAACACAAGATCCTGCAGACTTTTATTCATCTAAATTCATGCCTCTCAGGCGGAATAGTAGTCAAAAAGCTTAGTTCATGTCAGGATGATTGTTTCACAGAACATAAACAAAGACCGGCTCTGGCCGAACACATTTGGAGGAGCAAGGAAGCCCTCTCAGGTTTCAGCAGTCCACCAGCAGCCCTCAGCAGCTCTGTGGAGCGAACGTGAGGAGAAGGCCAAAATGTGAGACTCCCTCACACACAGAGTGCACATGAGAGCCAAGGGGTTAATCCTGTTTCAAACAAGCTAGGTTTAACCCTCGTCAACCTTACCACCAGCGACGCTAACACTACCACCCAAAACGATATATCAGGACTTCTCACATACACACGTGCATGTACATAAGTGCCCATGCTATTAAGTTGACTCTCACACACACAAACATATTTTGTCTACACACAGCATAGAGGGCTTCAGTGTGACGTTTGTTTGGTGTTCCCAACATTTAAGCAGCTGCGTCGGTGGTCAGGCAGCAATGTTGACAGCTGAAGGTCTGTGGTTCCATAAAACCATACCTCCAGCATTTCACAGTTTAATGATATCTATAACTAATATGCTTTGAAATACACACAAACACACACACACACACAACAGGTGATGTTCAGGCTCACATGGACAAAATATGTTTCCTTCATTCTTGTCGTGAATATGCGTACACATAAACATACATGCATGACCAGGCAGGTGATCTGGCCTTTCTCATAGCCAACACTGCCGGAGTGTTACCCCACTCCTTCCCCCCCTTCATTCCATACACTCATAACTTCTTAATGGAGGAGACTGGCTACTAAAAAACTAAAAGATGCCTTGTTGAGCTGTGTTGTTGGGGGACCCATAACTCTCCACATTTCATTTTAATACCATTTTCTGGTCAATTTCAAGCATGTCAAGAGGTCTTCTCTTGTAACTTTGTGAAATATTAAGTTTCACAATTTCTTGCTGCGATGAAAGCAAAAAACTGGTGAATGAAAGGTGACCTTGACTGTGCTGACCTTGCATAATATTCACCAAATGTGTTATGGCAGAGGCTCTATCTAAAAGTGGAATACCGTCAGACAAAAGGCAATTTCTGAATTTACCGCATTCCCCTCTCTCACTGAGGTAACTCCATTAAGCACATATTTTTCTCACTTGATCTTTTCAGATTCAAAAGAAAACATTTAATTGAATCCTTGTTAAGCAAATATGGAACAAAGGCAAAGGAGTGAGTGTGTATCCACAGCACGTTGTTTTAGAAGAGTTTTTTTTCGTATTTTGCATTTGTGTACCTACAGTAATGCAGCGTCCACACGGCGGCGTGCGTTGAAGCTTGCCGGTGGGCGTGTCTGAAACTCGACCAACAACCAATCACATGAATCTCCCTCCCTGATTGGCTAGAGCTGGTAATGGCTATGATTTGATTGGCTGACGCTTCTGTCGAAGCTTAAAAAGTTGAACGTTACTCAACTTTTGAAGCGAGCAACGAGAGCAAAGCGAAGCAAGGCGACCACAATGCAGTTCGGCAAAGCGTGACGTCACCCCATTCAAAGTGAATGGGCAGAAGCGTTGAAGCTTCAACGCACACCGCCGTGTGGACGGGCCGTAAGACATTTGTTAGTATGTAAGTTGGCAGCTTTGCATTCATGTGGCATAAATAGTTTTAAGTAGTTAACATTATAAAATATGTTGAATCTTTGTGTGTTTCTGTCTATGTGCCCACATACCTTGTACATATATTGAAGGCTACATTCTCTCACATCCTTGACAAACCGCTTGTCAAATAGTACTCCAATATGTGCACTAAAGATTGCCTTAATTGCACATGACATTTGAAATAAGTTTAGAATAGGTTGACAAGAATTGGTATCTATTAAAGCCACTTCCATTCAACCCAGGGAGAGTCCTACCTCTGTCAGTTCATATCTTTCACCTACCAAGTTGTAAGTCAAAGTTTTTCGAGGGAAGGATGTAAAACCGTATTCTAGAGAACAAATCAGTTAATAGCTTCTTTACTGCATATCCTAAATGCCTCATTTAAAAAGCTTTCAACTCAATAGCGGTCCTCCCATGTGGCCTGACTGCATAGATAGATAATTAACAGACACTGTGCCATATTAGTTTGGATTGGGAATAGACATTTTCATCAGCCATTTCATGTTTGCTCACCATTGTTACACCGTGCAGTTTTCTCTTCTTCCTTTGTGTGACTGTTCTACATGAGCCACAGTGATAGGAATTGTTTTGTATGCGTTCATTCTTCATACTGACTCTGCCAGAAAGTGAGAAAATCCAACAAGCACAGACCAGAGGAAATGTGAATGTTTAACGAATCTTCAAAACACGAAAAAGAAGATAACTTATTTCTCCCATTTGCTATGTTTTCCCTTCTCCTAATGAACATGACAGACATCCTTCTGTGGTGTCTTTCCACCCGTTGTCAAATATGATAAGAAAATAAATTGCTCCAAATAAATACAGATATACACCATCGCGAAGGAATAAAGAATAGCCTTCAATTTGTTGGGCTCACAGGCTCCAGGCCCTATTTTGCTGAATAGATATTCTACAGCCTTGCCAATGCAGGGTAAGAAAAATGTTCATAGTAGATCTCAAATTGTTGATTTGCCTTGCTACTTGTGGTAAGACATAACACACACTTTGTATATTTGGGCCAAGTTTGTATTGGGGATCCTAGTCATTATTAAAAACATGTATTATCGCATGCAAAGCAGTGCTCGATTCCATATCACCTGCCACAAATAAGACTTTAAATGTTGGTTCTACTTATATGTAAGACATGTATGTGAGTCAGGGTTCATGCCCATCAGAATCTTAATGCACTTGAGAGGCTCTTTCCAGCTGAAGCACACCATGAGAATAGCAGACAAAAACACAACTTTATTTTTTTAAAACAAGGGAAGAGCAATGGGTGAACTGGATGTAATTAATCTATGTGCATCCAGACAAACAGTGTTGGACAGGGGGTTAGAAGAGGATGCAGTCCCTCAGTTGAAACTGGTAGTTTCTGGGCTAATTAGGACTGTGTTGTGGTGCAGTGTGCAAGGGTTCCCATGCGGGTTTCTTATTCGTTGGCTGTGCGCACAGCCAGACTGCTCGTTTGTGGTAAGGCATGACAGGGTGAGAGCTGAGAAGTGGATGTGCAAGAGGAGCGAGAAATATGAACGTTGGGATCAGGGCTGAAGTGAAAATGAGAACCCAATGAACGAGTCAATTAAACAGTGGAAATCAAAGCAAGGAAGAAGGATACAGGAAAGGGAAGTGAGGAGAAGAAAGAGACACAGACAATGAGTGTTGAATGGGGGGGATATGGGAATGTTAATCTGCTCCTCTTCACAGTTGTCTGTCAAGTTGTACAGCTTCCTCAAACAAAGCATCCCATTTGAGACTACTGTATGTTGCAAGAAAACAATAACACTGTCACTGCAGAGGTGCACTCCTTATGCCTGTAATTATAGTGCACCTAGAACTAGCCAACCACCACATAGCAACATTAGGATGTCAGCATGTTAATATGACTTTAAGCATTTATAGCAAAGTTATATTTATATGTAGTGTATCTTTTAATCAAGTAACAAGTACAATGTTTTTTTCCGTAATATGTAACTACTGTACATTACATTTTACAAGTCTTTTTGGGTGTTTCTCGGTGCTATGAAATGTCATTAAAAAAAAGTTGTTCTATACAAAAAACATATTAACAAATTAAATGTTACAAATGTCATCACTCACACCGCATACAATATTGATGCTTACTATAGAGTTTGATGTTGAAATAGAGTTGTGAATGGTAATATGGTCAGGGTAGTGAGAACTCTGAGAAATTCAATTGTGATTGTATTGAACTGCAACAGTATCAGTATTAAGCCATGAAAAGAGATAACTCCTACGAAACCGCCTCAAATTAAGTCAAGGGTCTTTATTGAATAGTCTTGTTTGCTAAGGAAGGTTCCTAATGGAAGGAAATGACTCTGAAGTACCTAAGTGGCAGTCATGATTGGAGCTTCAATGCTTCCCTTTTTATATTTGTTAGCATAGGATACACTGATCCATCCTTTGCGAAGTGAAGGAGATTTTGCTGTCCCACAAGTCCTTGCAGTTGCAACATGTAAAGTGACAGACACTGCTTATAAAGCGTTTTCGATCCTATGCCATATATTGCTTTTATAATTAAAACTTTCAACAATATGTTAAACAAACAGGCGAACTATGATAATTACTGTTTCAAAAATATTGTAGCTGTCAAAACATTTCTCTTGGCAACCAAGTTAACATGATTCTGACTCTGATGAAACTCAAGCTAATGGGTCCGATTTGCTATGTTGTGGAACACAAATAGTTATTTTCTCTAAATTGCTAATATGTGTGTATGTAAAAGCTAATGGAGGTTGGACTGTTTATTGCAACCATCACATTGCATGTCTGAAGGGTGTACTATCTTGGTCTCTGCTTCCCACACTCAACCGGTAACAATGCGCAGCAGCCCAGGTTTAAATCCTCTTCTGTGCTATGATCTCATTTACAACCTTAAAGCAATCTCACTCAGACTACATTAAAATCTTAGTAATGTCCGCAAAGGTAGGAAGTGCCATCCACAGTGAATGATGCAGGACTCTTGTACAGTATGCATATATCGTCACAGAGTAAAGATGAAGAGCTCTCCAAATTCATTTTCCTACGAAGACAGCAAGGGTGATGTGTGGGTGCTCAGCGTGAGTAAAAGAGTGTGGTAGTAATACACTTTTCAGTTTTATGCGTTCATGTAACAGCAACTGCTCTTTGGAGACATGCAGCTTCCAACCACTGCAGTGGTATTAGTACTTTCTGAAAGAAGTCAAGCAAGCCCACTATTTTTTTACAGGTTGCACATTTTGGACAGCTGCTTACCATTTCCGAGGAATGCGAAGAAAAAAATAGTTCTTTTAAATATTGAAGGATGATAAAGCCTGGTACATTTCCTGCTTTACAAAACGAAATAGACAACAGAATTGTCTCTAAATTCATGATGTGGTGATGTTCTAGTCTGTATAGAGCATTTATGTTGTATATTTGTCCTACATTTCTAGTGCATTAAATAGGACTGCTTGCTGTTGACGATTCAATCAGCACTAAGAGCCAAAATGTTGTGTTTGTAAGAGTTATGCTAACATTTGATCTTGATCAGGATATGTTGTCATCATTGGACAGAGAAACGTTTGCATACTGTCATTTGTTCTAACTTAGTTCCACAGCAAATCTTAAAGCTGCTATATTTTATGTAGTAGAGGATATTTGTGAGGATGACGGCTGTTTTTGATTCATTATAAAATTCCAGGTGGAAGGAAGTTACAAGTAAGTTTCCTATGGTTTAGTGTTTTCATTTCCATTAAGTTTATATATGTGGTTGCTCTGCCTGATTTGGTCTATGCCATCATAAAGTGGTGAGCGCTTTCATTCCTTCAACCGTGTTATTCTCTTTTCCTTTTTTGCCCTTGGACTGTTTTCTTTTTCTAGCTGAGAATACATGTGCCCTTTCCTCACTTGACTCGTTGCAGATTAAACACAACCAGCTGCTTTGACATATTGAGAGAGATAAGGGCAAGTTCTACATTTATTTTGAAAGTGCACCTGTAGATATTGATAAACAGAGCACATAAAAACAGGCTTTTTCATGTGTGCTGCACCGTTTATTCATTTGTTTACCCAAAAAGTATTTGTATGGACAGAAATTTTTTTCTGGACCTCTAGGTGAAGTACCATCTTTCATAAACATAAAGCAAACTCTAAGGATAAGTGTATTTTAGACCGGGAAACAACTCTATTTTGCCTAATTGTGAAAACCCTTTTTTCCCTCTATGTATCCACTCCAGAGACATTGTCAAAGCCTGATCTTAGCTAGAGCTTATATATCGTTGTACCATCAACCCACTGACCACAGCTCTGATTGCACAGCCACGAGTAGCTATTTTAGGATTTCAGAGCAATTGATTGAGGGGTCTTAAAACAGATGTTTGGTGTGTTTCCCCACACTTCCTACTCTTACTGTATGAACAGATTTGAAAATCCAAACTTGTAGATCATGTTGGAGCAGGGTAAGGATAAAGTATATTAGCATTTTGATAACGCACTGTAGCCCGGAGCAGTCTCCACCTCTTCTCACTTTGTTTTTGCAGGGTGAGTTAACACACAAGGTGGATTAGGAACTATCCAGTACTCTAAGGTGGCTTTTACCATCAAATATATGGAAAACATGCATATTCCGACAGAGGAAATAGTGGATTCCCCATGCAATGCACCATCTGAGTACTTGTGATAGCACATTTACTCATTTGAAATGAACAGGCTGCCAAAGTTTAGGTTATGTGATTACTCCAGTCACCATTGGGATCTGATGTTTTATAGTAAGGTACATACTGTAATGTTCCCCCCCTAACAAAGGTCCCTTTGTTCCACTGGCTGGGGGGTCTGTGCAACCCTGAACCCCCTCTCCTTCTATCTCCACTTCCCACATACATCCCCCCGATGTCTATTAACCACACTGATTCCCAGTTCAAATTGGCCCCCTGTTATTAATCCCAATCACCCGGAACACATCGACCACGGCGCTCCACGAAAACACATGTGCCCAGCCCCCCCACCCCCCAGCATGGCGCTGACTGATTTTAATTAATTAATTACATCCCAGGTGATTTTTCTTTGAGATGGAGAATAGAAAAATAGAAGAGGGAAAGAACTGCCTCCCAAAGGCACCACCAAATTGGCAACAAAAGCTCCTCAGCAGAAGAGAAAAAGGCCCAGTTCATTACTGGAGGGAGAGACGGCTTCTTGTAGCTGATTCCTAACTACTGCTCGGCTGTCCATGTCCAAAATATCTTTTTCTCTTTTACTTGTATGTCTGCCACCCACAAAAGACCCTTGCCAAAAACACATACTGGAACCAACACCGCAACAAATTGATTGCATATTTATGAATTCAGGATTGTGTTTTTTAATAGAATGGGTATCAAAAAGGGTTTTTGGGCAAATCATATTGCTGGCCAGGGTTTTCACTGGAAAGCAAGAGAACTAGACACTACATATTAAAACAAAATTGAAAGTCACAGGATGTATTTGATGTTCTTCTATTTTGCTTTCCTCCTCGTTCAGGATACTATGCTCTCTCAACAGAAAAAGTGTCTCTGACGTTATCACAGTGATCTGCTGATGTGCAAATGTTTGACTCTGCACTTTTCTTATGCGCAATGTTCAAATAATGATATCGGTAATCTTAGAAAGCATCTGTATCTGTAAAGTTCTATTTGTGCTGCATTTGAGATTGCAGAAGTTTGCAATGTGCTGTAAAATTCCTTTGAGCAGAGTTTCATTTAGAAATGCACTGAATAAATTATTGTCAAGTTATTCTCAATAATGTATTGTGAACATTTGTTAAGAGTTACTTACTAGTCCAAAATATGCCATGACTGCCATAGACATTAACATTTCTTAACAGAAAGAAAAGAGGGTTGAAATGAGTGAAGGAAAGGAAGCCCCCCGAAAGAGGAAATCAGGAATGTGTTATGTGTAACAAAACCCTTTGTAAATAATTATGTAAAGACACTTAAACTTTAAATGTGGAGGAAATTATTTTATAACATGGAAATTCAATCTCAGGTAGCACTTTATAGAATAGAAGAAAACAAATGTTTCCTTCAGCGGGTAAAACATTATGGGCTTTACTTTAAAAGAACATTTACATGTGTACTTCTCATGGCTCCTCTTGGCTGGATATGTAAAATAAATAAATGCTTTAGGACTTATTTCAACAAAGAGACCTATGTTATAAATATCCTCCTTCATTTCTCGGTTTCTCTTCCAGTAACTTCACTGCTCAGCTTTCACTCGATTTTTTTAACATAGTATTTTATTTTATCAAGTGTCAAGAACACTTTCTGCAGCTTCAAGTCAAATTGCAAACTGACATGTAGTGCAGAAACTGCCTTCTTTTGGGCCCAAAAACACAAATGTAATGACTCTTTATGAGGTGTAAATGGTATTACAATTCTCAAATTGTCAGAAATTGAGACACCAAATAATCCACATTGTAAATGTATTCTTGTATAAAGAATATAAATATAAATGTCTGAGCTTTCACTCAGAGGTATCCAGATTGTTGTAACAGCCTGTAATCG
This sequence comes from Pseudochaenichthys georgianus, assembly GCF_902827115.2. Classification (NCBI taxonomy): domain Eukaryota; kingdom Metazoa; phylum Chordata; class Actinopteri; order Perciformes; family Channichthyidae; genus Pseudochaenichthys; species Pseudochaenichthys georgianus. The sequence goes on from NC_047506.1 coordinate 15,374,382, forward strand.
GCAGGTTGTACATTCTCCATTTCTCTCCAGAATAACTGCCAACTACTTTTCTCACCTCTTTATGAATCTGCAAAGCGCTTCAGATGAACTGATAATCTCTTGGCAGGTTCTTATGCCCAGTCCTCTGTATGCACCTCCTCTCTTACATACTTTAGCACCCATGGGGTCTCTGGCAGGTTTCTACTTAACGACCAAGTGCCAGGTTGGTATTGACTGGACACTGACCAGGGAGCGGAAATAATCTCGCACAGTTTAGCAAACAAGCCAGCTGTGTACACTTGAAGAACTTGCTATTATACTACTCCTCATGTGTTATGTACTGGGGTGATCAAGCTATCAAATGTGTTATCTGGCACAAGAGCAAAGGCTTAGTCCATCTAGGCATGTTTAATGGTACAGAGAATCCATGCTGGTGATTGACTTGAGTTGCCAGCTATCTTTCTTGGCACAACATGCTATGTTTTAAACTAATATCATTCGTGAAGCAACACAATATGGATATAGACTGCTGGTGTTTACTGTTACTTGCAGTACCATTTTGATCTATAGAAGAGAAGTTGACTTCCTGGATGACTCCCTCTATAGGGAGGTAAGAGGTCAAGGCTAACTAGAGCTAATAGGGATTCACTAATGTGCTGAAGGCCACCACAGTGGGCGTTTGTCATCGTGACAGCTTTAAACCGAGCCTTATGTTTAAAGATGGTGTCCTGCTTGGTATGCCATCCTGCTATAACTCATGTGAGGAATGCTTACATGCACATTTCTGATTTGCAGCAATAGAAGATGTCCGTTGGGGGAACCATTACTTGTGATAATCTATAAGAATGTATGACATTGACTAAAATGTAAAATAGTTGGTAAGAATTTTGAGTTAAGATTTATGCGATATTGTAGATTCTATCTCTGAAAAAAAAGGTTGAACATTGTTTTTGTCACAAACCACCATTGCTTATTTTCGATCAGCTGCACTAAAAACTCAGAATGAAAAACCCTTAAATCGCAATAATATTTATGTTGATAAACAAATAAATAAGTAATATTCAACAGAGGGCGCCATCTCCTAAAGTTTGTCTGTGCACAGATTTGATCCGACAACAGGTGGAATTTGAGAGGTTGTACAGACCAGAAACATATCATGACAGATGGTGTAAAACTGTGTCCATGCTGAAACAGTCCACAAATAACCAGTAGCTACTGTAAGTGTACACTGAAACTCAGACTGCGTCCAAGATGTTAAAACCTGAATCCTGTGAGACACATGAGATGAGCATAAAGAGGCGCTGAGCTAGTTCGGGTTTGTGTAGCACAGGAGTGAACTCACTCGCAGTGCAACATGGTAACAGTTTCTTAGACAGTGTGAAACACATAGCATGGAATTACAGAGGAGCATGTCATGTATTTTCTCCGCCTATATTTTATGGACCCTCTCCAAAATTGGGGGTAAACCTTTGCCACAATGTTGCACCTTGTTCTTAGGAACCCTGTCGCGAGCATGATCCCAAATAGTGGAATGTGGAACGGAATGCTGCCGAACGAGGCCCATATCCCGGACACATATTTATTTGCTCATTCATCACTCCTAGACAACCTCTGACCTATACCGTGTGTTTTTACTCTCCTTCACTCCCAGGAATATTAGGAGAAAAAAGAATATGGCCAATTTTCTGCAGGAGAAACATGTCGACGAGCAGCGGGCGTCCACAATTTAGCATAAGAGAGACAGTGCAGTTGAAGTGGAGATGCTGGAGTTCTTCCAGGCCTCTGCTTGGTTTAACAGTGAACTCAAGTTTGTGAAAGTATATGAGCACCAAGATTAACAAATCAATGCTTGGATGGAGAAGTGTGTTTTAGATGTGTTCTACTGTAGGTGAGTACTTTTACTTCAGTGAGTGTCTGGCAGGACACAGTGGTAAAGAGAGAAAACAGATGTTGCTAGCACCCATAGGGAACTCATATGAAATACTAAGGTATATAGAAGCTTAGTGAAGGATAAAGACAAGAGTTTAAGGATGAGAGTCAATCCCCTGGTGAGGAAAATACTATTTTAGGCTGTTTTCAAAGTAGAGACCGGAGGCAGAAGAGAAGGAGACGCTAGACACAGAAGTCTAAAAGTAAGAGAAGTCGGCATGTGACCCAAGGATGGTGCAAATTCTAATGTCAATTGGGAACATCTGTCAAACAAATGAATGTGTCCTTCCACTTTAAGAATATAGCTCTTTGGGGTGGTATTGAGCAAGGCACCCATATCTGAGCTGCTCTAGTGGAGATGCATATATGGCTATCTTGTTATGCTGGTTACCGCCCATTTCAAACTGAATAGAAGTAGATCAATATGTTCTTGATTTGCATTAAGAAATAACCATGCAAACTATATAATAATACTAATAATAATTTGCATTAGGTCTTAAAAAACCTTATGTTTAAAAATGTGAGTGCCTTCGCCATGCAATGATTTACAACCCAACTCAATGGCTGCTTTGTTATCCTTTCAAATGGCCTGTGTATTGTGAAGATAAAATAAGGTTAAGTGCTGTAGTCAATTGCTGTACAAAGGATCCATGAAACATCAAGTGCTCTAAACATCTGCCAAAGTAAAGCAGAGAGATTTGTGAGTCAATCTACTCTTAAGGGCTAAAACGCAAGCATCTGCCTTTGAATATTTAACACATCTTACATCTCAGCACTCTGACTGCATAAAATAAATCTGTTGATCCTTATGTTTTGCTTACTTTTCAGCATACATTTTCATGTTAAATGGCTGTTGGCAAAACAGCCTGCACCAATATTAAAAACTCATGTAAATATGGCAGAAAATGGAGACGTTGTCTTTGGCTTTAACTTAAAACATTTCCTAAAACTAGGATCTAAATGTGTATATATACAGTATATATGCAGCCACATGTATGGCGATGTTGATTCTGATATGCGTTGGAATAATAGCGATTACAAACAATGCAGACAAACGCATTAAGACTGTGTCATGCCAGCCATCAGGAATTATTGTCAATATTTTTTTTCAAATTGCGCGATTTATCCATGTCTCCGGGCTAACTTTTTTCACCACCATGTGATAATATTTTTAAGTCTATGTAAACTATCGCACATTTTTTATGTTATCCTTTTACTTAGTTATTTTCAGCTATAGTTTTTTTGCATAAAAACACACAATTCAAAAGATTAGTAAATAAAAAAAACTTTTATTTAAATATTTGCTTCGATTTGTAAAGAGTTTTGGTATTTATATTTTTAATTATATGTTAAAATGTTCAGAGCTAGTGTTAGTGTTAGCATATCCTTTTATACTGTATTAGTTTCTTATGAAAAACATGTTTAAAGATAACGCTGTACGACATTGTGATAACGTTATAATTAGCATTTCACACAATTTTAGAAAAGAGCTTGAATGCATATAACATACTTCAGAAAACCTCTTTTACGTTAGCTGTTTAGCTATTTTATTTTATATGTTTAACCAGGCTGGAGCTGAGCTACCCATGTGTAGCATTATCCATTCACCCATACCCTCATCTTGTACCGACTAATACTGGAATCATTGTTGCTCTTCGTCAACATGAAGCTGTCACTAAACACTCTGTAACATATTCTAGTAAGAGGAATGTTGTCCAGAACTGCTTTGACCAATCAGCAGCTCCTGTCTCTGAGTATCAACAGAAGACAGATAGCTGCTGCGATCAGTGACAGAGTAGCTTCCTCTTGGACGTAAATTAATAAGCATCATCCTTGACACAAGCTCCTGAGGTTAAGTCTATGTTGTCAACATGCTTGGGCAATTCAGGAGACAAAGATGCCGAAGAAGCCACACACTTGTCTCCCGGCCTTCAGACACAGTAATAATTGTAAGGCCCTCCTGGAACCAAGAGTATAGAGGAAGGGGGAGAGAGGGGGCTTAGGCTTCTCTTTAATGTTTAAAAAGAAAAAAGAGTGTATCAGACGTGGACTGGGCTTCCTATAAAATACAGAATATAATTATTCTTCTTGCTTACAAAGCCATTTGTGGTCAGGCAATTGATTGATTGATGATTGAGTGATTGATGTACCATAGTTTTTAAAATACAAAATTAATTAATTCTGACATTTGATCTTGATAAAGAATAAAAAGGCAAGGAAGAAGATTATTTTTAATGAGGAAAATGAAGCTGTGTGATGCAGTGGTTAAAGGACATCTTGATCTTGCAACTTGTTCCAAACTTCCATCCGAAAGAGACTTCAAATTCAATTCATCTTCCTTGATCACACTCAATTGTTCTGCCGAGATAAAAGTAACAGTAATTCAAACTAGTGTACAGAGTGGATGTCAGTGTTGAACAGAAGGAGAAACGTTTCCTTTGAAAAGCAGATACAAAATGATTCTTATTCTTTCAAAGGGTTTCTTCACTTGGCTAGCATCTGATTCAAAATATGCGGGTGGTTTTATGAGATGTTAAGAAAATCTAGTCATCTCAAAATAACAAATAGCTACAATAAAACACATTACAATTTCAGATAAACAAAACTATTGCATTTCTCTTTTTTAAGGCTATTGTTTACCTAAAAATAATCCTCCTTGTGGCCATAGTGTCTTTAGATTTAGCTTTATTGTATCGTCATCGCACAGTTTTGGGTCATTACTATGAAGACTTGTAGTATTGCCAAGCTTTTAATTAGACTTGCAGAATAAACAAATTTTAACATCTAGATTACATCATTAATTTTCCCCCAAAAAATTCATGTTTCATGCAGGAATCACAGGAAATGAAATTATTAAAACTCTATAATTTTCCATTTGATGTAGTGGTACGGTCATACAAGATGGTATGAATAGTTAACTCATAAGCATGATATTACTTCTCAAGTAATTTGTGTAGAAGTCTGTTACACTCTTGGACACTGGGGGGGATGTAAAGAGCATCGTGTTGCAGGAAACACATTATCAAATGTCATCTTATTTGACCATATAAGTATAGAGCAAGTACATTTTAAAATATCCATCTTAAGACACTGATCTTGGTCTTGATTAGGATAATTGCCAAACAATTGCTAGAATCATTCATATCATACTTATATATATATATGCAGTGTATATATATCTTTCCCTGTTTTGTTACATGAAAGGGATTACAAACTGAATATGGGTGTAATTAATTAAACTGATGTGAAAAACATGCAGCTTACAAAGTGTGCCCCTCTCCCAAGGACCTACACTTGAGAGCAGTTTGAGCAATTACTGCGTGCCCCCTGATGGGCCAAATGTAATGATTTTTCAATAAAAATGCATTTCAAACCCCAGATGACACACGCTGTAAGACAATATACATTTAAAATGAAAACAGATCCTTTAAATGTAAGTAAGAGCCAGGGGAGGCTTACATTATGTAGGTTTTGTACTCTGTGGGAGCGACATTGCTTTTCAATGATATAATATACCCATTGTGTGTCAGTATGTGTGAATGCTATAAAAGAACGATATAAAGAAAAATCTATCTATTAGATAAGATCTTGAAGACGATAATGTGTAACTTAACACAGAATGGATTTGTCATCTTGAAAGTTAGCAGTGCCGAAATATGTATTGCAAACCATTTGATGCTTTTCTGAAAGATTGTTGTATTATTGCTCTAGTATAATCACATTACCTAAATAATAATACCTCTTTGTAATCGGCGCTTACACATCCTCGACATTGAGACGGTATGTTTTTCCTTGAATTACCAAAAACCTCAAGAGCTAAAAGAATCTTAAAACAGCTGTTTAACATTTTGGTTTAACTGCAAGATTTATTGTCCTCTACTTTTTCTTCTTCCTGCTTTCACAGAATGTTTCAGGTTAGGGCATATCGCCAGAACAGCTAACATTTGTTTTTCTAAAATATATAACATATTTCCTGCATTGTTAAAAGATGGAAAACAAATTGATAGTCTGAATATCCAAGGATTTGTAAAAAGGCTTCAAAAAGGCCTCCAGATTCACCTGCATTTCATTGTCGATGGTCTCACAGCATTAAAGTAGGTTGGAGAACAGGTGCCTGCTGGTAATGTGGAGCTGGTCCCTGTGTCCCAAGGTCCTAGGGAATGGCTCTTTAAAAGGAAAGGGCCATTGGCAGGGTACAGGATGTGCTCAATAGCCGAGCCTGACCTGGTAAAAATGCGAGCTACATTGCTGTCACTCTGGGGTCCTTCCCGAGGGATGGAGTGTAATTATAAGATTGAGGGCCCTGGGGCCTCGGCGCTCTTAGATCCACCCACTAATCACAAATCACACAACCCTGGCACAGGAGGTGGCTTCCCTCAGAAAGTGAACCAAAAACCTTTTAATGGATAAAGGTCAGACTCAAAGGTAACTTGGGAGTCAGGTTGTGTTTGTGTGTGTGATAAAACATAGCTTTTTCAATTTAGACATAGGTTTTCCTGCTGGATTAATAGCATTTACTGTATGATAATAAGCTAGGTGTTTTGAATGTATCTTCAAACGTTGACTGAGAGTTCAGCAGGGCACTTAAAGGTCCCATTTGTATTTGTATTTATTTATAGAAGGACCATGCATACAACACATTAATCTCAGCAAAGAGAAGAGATGCAATATGCCAGATTATAGCTAATAGCTCATTTCCATCTGTGGTCCTCAGGCAGGTTCACAATAATCGATAAACAAATAATAACATTGCATGATCTCTATCAGTCAAACTATTTTAAAACCTGATTTAAGTACAGCTCAATAAATTAATACATAGTACACTTGAAATACACTTACATGATCTCGGTCACTCAAATAATTATAAAGCCTGATTGAAATACAGGTTACGAACATAATACTTAGTACACTTCAAATACAATAAGATATAGTATGACAATACAGTTCAAATTAAAAAAACTCAGATTACAGTATAATTAATGTTGGCATGACTGGTTGCTTAATATAATTTGTTTTGCACCATAAGAAAACGAGTTAAAATCAGTACAGGTTTGAAATTCTACTGGAAGAGTATTCCAGTGCTTGATGGCCGTAAACGAAAATGCTGATCGTCCAAAGGCAGTGCGCCTCAGAGGGATGGTTAGATCTGCATTTAATGCAGATCTGGAGTTTCTGTAACTCTGCTCACGGTGAAGCTTAATAAAGCTCCTCAACAGTGGTGTTGTAGAATTGTGAATGATTCTGAATACCAATCGAACTCGGGAAAGTCGAACAAGACTATCAAAACAGAAAAGTTTGTATTTGGACAGTATATTTGCAATGATGGTGTTTTAATGACTTTCTATCTATAACTGTTAAGGCTTGTTTATAAAGAACCTCAAGTGGTCTCATAGCAGTCTTAGTTGCTTGGGACCAGCAGGTTATACAGTAGTGAAAATGTGATAGTATCATGACATGCAAAAAGGTTTTCAATGCTTCTATGGTTAATGACATGGCCATGTCTACTGATCATAGTTCCATTGTTGAGGTCTACTAGAATAGATTTACATTGTTCAATGTTCCAAAATCACATTGGTTTTCTCATACAGCATCTCTGTATAGTATGTGTATTCACTCTCTGTACACGCCTTGTTGGAGCTCCTACTGTGCTCTGATTGGTTGGAGCTCCCACTGTGCTCTGATTGGTCAGCTCGCCCACTCTGTTCTGATTAGTCAACCACCGTTACAGCTGAAGATCAGTGTTTATGTGTTACAATGGGGTTTGTTAGCAACCAGAAAATGACACCAGCAATGACAAACAAAAGAGAATGCTGCGTGGGGTCTGGGTGCCGTGTTGGCGGGACGTTGCGGGGCTCGCTGCTCTGCCCTTTGAAGCTCGAGGAGCGGACAGTGTGAGCTGGATTACTGCTGTCGTTTCCTGGTGGCTGCATGGGGTCTGCGAGACATCGAGACACTGAGGAACTAAGCCTGAGCACACACACTCACAGCCTGGCTGTGTGCGGAGATCCGCTGAGATGCAGTCCATTTGGAACTGGGTATCGTTACGTCACTATACTCAGGAAGAAAACAATGGAAAAAGAAAATCTCCAACGAGGCGTTCTGGGGCAGCTAGACAGGTATTTTCGTGTTAGAGTTTTACTCGCTACAGGGTGTACTTTGAGGGTTTGTGACTTTGCAGACCGTTTACATGCAGAAAAAGCTACATAACACAAGGGCACGGGTAATAACCGACATGGGAACTTTAACTGAAAGTGACCAACCTATTTATTGTGTTATACAATAACAGTCCCAAACCTCTTCTTACTCGATTGGTGATTGGTCCATTTGTGAACGTGTTGGCCTTGCTGGTGATTTTGAATTACAGTAACAACTTAATTAATCTCTTAACAGAGACATTTCAATTAATAAATGAAGAAGACCGTAGCAGAATTGGATCAGACAGGTGGATTGATACTAATGGATGCTATGGATGTGCAGAGAGCCTGGCATTTGTATTGTAGTCTATTTGTCAAGACAGCAAAATTAGTTCTATTGGCATTTTAATAAAATTGGTTATGAACATTTAACATACAAAATCCCAATTCTAACAGTAATTTACAAAACATTAGGCCTATACAAATCAATGGTTGAATAACAAGATTAAATGAGTCAGAAATGATGTGAAATGTTTATCACAAACAGGATACTTGACTTGGACAGTAATATAATTTCTCTTCTTAAAGTCTGGTTATACATTAAAATGACTATATACTATTATATTAAAATATAATGTTGAAGCAAGGATGTTAATTCTTGTTAAACCCCCACTTGTTGCCCCTTTCTCGCTTAATGACATGAGGGTAAACGAAAAAAAACTAATGATATACCACACCATACACAAGCTTCGATGCCGTATAAAGTGTGTGGCGTTACAGGTTTCTGGAAGAGTAAGAGAAAGAGTGAGGGCGGATGAATGCGCTCCGAGCACATCAGCTGCTAAGTTGTAAAGTTATCTTGTGTTAATAATTAGATGCATAGTTTCCAAACACCTTAAAAAGGAATCTGGCAACTGTGATTATCAGAAAACACAAAAAAGCCACCACGATCAAAGTCTTGAGCAACCACATCTCCTATTTCCTTTCCCCAAAAGCAAGTTTTTACAAATAAAAACATGTATTCAGATATTTGTACTTTATACAAAACAAGACCCGGCTCTGGGCCGACATTTGGAGGAGCAAGGAAGCCCTCTCAGGTTTCAGCAGTCCACCAGCAGCCCTCAGCAGCTCTGTGGAGCGAACGTGAGGAAGAAGGCCAAAATGTGAGACTCCCTCACACACAGAGTGCACATGAGAGCCAAGGGTTAATCCTGTTTCAAACAAGCTAGGTTTAACCCTCGTCAACCTTACCACCAGCGACGCTAACACTACCACCCAAAAACGATATATCAGGACTTCTCACATACACACGTGCATGTACATAAGTGCCCATGCTATTAAGTTGACTCTCACACACACAAACATATTTTGTCTACACACAGCATAGAGGGCTTCAGTGTGACGTTTGTTTGGTGTTCCCAACATTTAAGCAGCTGCGTCGGTGGTCAGGCAGCAATGTTGACAGCTGAAGGTCTGTGGTTCCATAAAACCATACCTCGCAGCATTTCACAGTTTAATGATATCTATAACTAATATGCTTTGAAATACACACAAAAACACACACACCACACAACAGGTGATGTTCAGGCTCACATGGACAAAATATTGTTTCCTTCATTCTTGTCGTGAATATGCGTACTACATAAACATACATGCATGACCAGCAGGTGATCTGGCCTTTCTCATAGCCAACACTGCCGGAGTGTTACCCCACTCCTTCCCCCCCTTCATTCCATACACGCATAACTTCTTAATGGAGGAGACTGGCTACTAAAAAACTAAAAGATGCCTTGTTGAGCTGTGTTGTTGGGGAGGGACCCATAACTCTCCACATTTCATTTAATACCATTTTCTGGTCAATTTCAAGCATGTCAAGAGGTCTTCTCTTGTAACTTTGTGAAATATTAAGTTCACAATTTCTTGCTGCGATGAAAGCAAAAAACTGGTGAATGAAAGGTGACCTGTGACTGTGCTGACCTTGCATAATAATTCACCAAATGTGTTATGGCAGAGGCTCTATCTAAAAGTGGAGAATCCGTCAGACAAAAGGCAATTTCTGAATTTATACCGCATTCCCCTCTCTCACTGAGGTAAACCTCCATTAAGCACATATTTTTCTCACTTGATCTTTTTCAGATTCAAAAGAAAACATTTATTGAATCCTTGTTAAGCAAATATGGAACAAAGGCAAAGGAGTGAGTGTGTTATCCACAGGCACGTTGTTTAGAAGAAGGTTTTTTTTCGTATTTTGCAATTTGTGTACCTACAGTAATGCAGCGTCCACACGGCGGCGTGCGTGAAGCTTGCCGGTGGGCGGGTCTGAAACTCGACCAACAACCAATCACATGAATCTCCCTCCTGATTGGCTAGAGCTGGTAATGGCTATGATTTGATTGGCTGACGCTTCTGTCGAAGCTTAACAAGTTGAACGTTACTCAACTTTGAAGCGAGCAACGAGAGCAAAGCGAAGCAAGGCGACCACAATGCAGTTTCGGCAAAGCGTGACGTCACCCCATTCAAAGTGAATGGGCAGAAGCGTTTGAGCTTCAACGCACACCGCCGTGTGGACGGGCCGTAAGACATTTGTTAGTATGTAAGTTGGCAGCTTTGCATTCATGTGGCGATAAATAGTTTAAGTAGTTAAAATTATAAATATGTTGAATCTTTGTGTGTTTCTGTCTATGTGCCCACATACCTTGTACATATATTGAAGGCTACATTCTCTCACATCCTTGACAAACCGCTTGTCAAATAGTACTCCAATATGTGCACTAAAGATTGCCTTAATTGCACATGACATTTGAAATAAGTTTAGAATAGGTTGACAAGAATTGGTATCTATTTAAAGCCACTTCCATTCAACCCAGGGAGAGTCCTACCTCTGTCAGTTCATATCTTTCACCTACCAAGTTGTAAGTCAAAGTTTTCGAGGGAAGGATGTAAAACCGTATTCTAGAGAACAATCAGTTAATAGCCTTCTTTACTGCATATCCTAAATGCCTCATTTAAAAAGCTTTCAACTCAATAGCGGTCCTCCATGTGGCCTGACTGCATAGATAGATAATTAACAGACACTGTGCCATATTAGTTTGGATTGGGAATAGACATTTTCATCAGCCATTTCATGTTTGCTCACCATTGTTACACCGTGCAGTTTTCTCTTCTTCCTTTGTGTGACTGTTCTACATGAGCCACAGTGATAGGAATTGTTTTGTATGCGTTCATTCTTCATACTGACTCTGCCAGAAAGTGAGAAAATCCAACAAGCACAGACCAGAGGAAATGTGAATGTTTAACGAATCTTCAAAACACGAAAAAAGAAGATAACTTATTTCTCCCATTTGCTATGTTTCCCTTCTCCTAATGAAACATGACCAGACATCCTTCTGTGGTGTCTTTCCACCCGTTGTCAAATATGATAAGAAAATAAATTGCTCCAAATAAATACAGATATACACCATCGCGAAGGAATAAAGAATAGCCTTCAATTTGTTGGGCTCACAGGCTCCAGGCCCTATTTTGCTGAATAGATATTCTACAGCCTTGCCAATGCAGGGTAAGAAAAAGGTCATAGTAGATCTCAAATTGTTGATTTGCCTTGCTACTTGTGGTAAGACATAACACACACTTTGTATATTTGGGCCAAGTTTGTATTGGGGATCCTAGTCATTATTTAAAAACATGTATTATCGCATGCAAAGCAGTGCTCGATTCCATATCACCTGCCACAAATAAGACTTTAAATGTTGGTTCTACTTATATGTAAGACATGTATGTGAGTCAGGGTTCATGCCCATCAGAATCTTAATGCACTTGAGAGGCTCTTTCCAGCTGAAGCACACCATGAGAATAGCAGAACAAAAACACAACTTTATTTTTTTAAAACAAGGGAAGAGCAATGGGTGAACTGGATGTAATTAATCTATGTGCATCCAGACAAACAGTGTTGGACAGGGGGTTAGAAGAGGATGCAGTCCCTCAGTTGAAACTGGTAGTTTCTGGGCTAATTAGGACTGTGTTGTGGTGCAGTGTGCAAGGGTTCCCATGCGGGTTTCTTATTCGTTGGCTGTGCGCACAGCCAGACTGCTCGTTTGTGGTAAGGCATGACAGGGTGAGAGCTGAGAAGTGGATGTGCAAGAGGAGCGAGAAATATGAACGTTGGGATCAGGGCTGAGTGAAAATGAGAACCCAATGAACGAGTCAATTAAACAGTGGAAATCAAAGCAAGGAAGAGGATACAGGAAAGGGAAGTGAGGAGAAGAAAGAGACACAGACAATGAGTGTTGAATGGGGGGGATATGGGAATGTTAATCTGCTCCTCTTCACAGTTGCTGTCCAAGTTGTACAGCTTCCTCAAACAAAGCATCCCATTTGAGGACTACTGTATGTTGCAAGAAAACAATAACACTGTCACTGCAGAGGTGCACTCCTTATGCCTGTAATTATAGTGCACTAGAACTAGCCAACCACCACATAGCAACATTAGGATGTCAAGCATGTTAATATGACTTTAAGCATTTATAGCAAAGTTATATTTATATGTAGTGTATCTTTTAATCAAGTAACAAGTACAATGTTTTTTTCCGTAATATGTAACTACTGTACATTACATTTTACAAGTCTTTTTGGGTGTTTCTCGTGGCTATGAAATGTCATTAAAAAAAAGTTGTTCTATACAAAAACATATTAACAAATTAAATGTTACAAATGTCATCACTCACACCGCATACAATCTTGATGCTTACTATAGAGTTTGATGTTGAAATCGAGTTGTGAATGGTAATATGGTCAGGGTAGTGAGAACTCTGAGAAATTCAATTGTGATTGTATTGAACTGCAACAGTATCAGTATTAAGCCATGAAAAGAGATAACTCCTACGAAACCGCCTCAAATTAAGTCAAGGGTCTTTATTGAATAGTCTTGTTTGCTAAGGAAGGTTCCTAATGGAAGGAAATGACTCTGAAGTACCTAAGTGGCAGTCATGATTGGAGCTTCAATGCTTCCCTTTTTATATTTGTTAGCATAGGATACACTGATCCATCCTTTGCGATAGTGAAGGAGATTTTGCTGTCCCACAAGTCCTTGCAGTTGCAACATGTAAAGTGACAGACACTGACTTATAAAGCGTTTTCGATCCTATGCCATATATTGCTTTATAATTAAAACTTTCAACAATATGTTAAACAAACAGGCGAACTATGATAATTACTGTTTCAAAAATATTGTAGCTGTCAAAACATTTCTCTTTGCAACCAAGTTAACATGATTCTGACTCTGATGAAACTCAAGCTAATGGGTCCGATTTGCTATGTTGTGGAACACAAATAGTTTATTTTCTCTAAATTGCTAATATGTGTGTATGTAAAGCTAATGGAGGTTGGACTGTTTATTGCAACCATCACATTGCATGTCTGAAGGGTGTACTATCTATGGTCTCTGCTTCCCACACTCAACCGGTAACAATGCGCAGCAGCCCAGGTTTAAATCCTCTTCTGTGCTATGATCTCATTTACAACCTTAAAGCAATCTCACTCAGACTACATTAAAATCTTAGTAATGTCCGCAAAGGTAGGAAGTGCCATCCACAGTGAATGATGCAGGACTCTTGTACAGTATGGCATATATCGTCACAGAGTAAAGATGAAGAGCTCTCCAAATTCATTTCCTACGAAGACAGCAAGGGTGATGTGTGGGTGCTCAGCGTGAGTAAAAGAGTGTGGTAGTAATACACTTTTCAGTTTTATGCGTTCATTGTACAAGCAACTGCTCTTTGGAGACATGCAGCTTCCAACCACGCAGTGGTATTAGTACTTTCTGAAAGAGTCAAGCAAGCCCACTATTTTTTACAGGTTTGCACATTTGGACAGCTGCTTACCATTTCCGAGGAATGCGAAGAAAAAATAGTTCTTTTAATCATTGAAGGATGATAAAGCCTGGTACATTTCCTGCTTTACAAAACGAAATAGACAACAAATTGTCTCTAAATTCATGATGTGGTGATGTTCTAGTCTGTATAGAGCATTTATGTTGTATATTTGTCCTACATTTCTAGTGCAATTAAATAGGACTGCTTGCTGTTGACGATTCAATCAGCACTAGAGCCAAAATGTTGTGTTTGTAAGAGTTTATGCTAACATTTGATCTTGATCAGGATATGTTGTCATCATTGGACAGAGAAACGTTTGCATACTGTCATTTGTTCTAACTAGTTCCCACAGCAAATCTTAAGCTGCTATATTTTATGTAGTAGAGATAATTTGTGAGGATGAACGGCTGGATTTTTTGATTCATTATAAAATTCCAGGTGGAAGGAATTACAAGTAAGTTTCCTATGAGTTTAAGTGTTTTCATTTCCATTAAGTTTATATATGTGGTTGCCTGCCTGATTTGGTCTATGCCATCATAAGTGGTGAGCGCTTTCATTCCTTCAAACCGGGTTATTCTCTTTTCCTTTTTTGCCCTTGGACTGTTTTCTTTTTTCTACTGAGAATACATTGCCCTTTCCTCACTTGACTCGTTGCAGATTAAACACAACCAGCTGCTTTGACATATTGAGAGAGATAAGGGCAAGTTCTACATTTATTTGAAAGTGCACCTGTAGATATTGATAAACAGAGCACATAAAAACAGGCTTTTTCATGTGTGCTGCACCGTTTATTTCATTTGTTACCCAAAAAGTATTTGTATGGACAGAAATTTTTTTCTGGACCTCTAGGTGAAGTACCATCTTTCATAAACATAAAGCAAACTCTAAGGATAAGTGTATTTTAGACCGGGAAACAACTCTATTTTGCCTAATTGTGAAAACCCTTTTTTCCCTCTATGTATCCACTCCAGAGACATTGTCAAAGCCTGATCTTAGCTAGAGCTTATATATCGTTGTACCATCAACCCACTGACCACAGCTCTGATTGCACAGCCACGAGTAGCTATTTTAGGATTTCAGAGCAATTGATTGAGGGGTCTTAAACAGATGTTTGGTGTGTTTCCCCACACTTCCTACTCTTACTGTATGAACAGATTTGAAAATCCAAACTTGTAGATCATGTTGGAGCAGGGTAAGGATAAAGTATATTAGGCATTTTGATAACGCACTGTAGCCCGGAGCAGTCTCCACCTCTTCTCACTTTGTTTTTGCAGGGTGAGTTAACACACAGGTGGATTAGGAACTATCCAGTACTCTAAGGTGGCTTTTACCATCAAATATATGGAAAACATGCATATTCCGACAGAGGAAAATAGTGGATTCCCCATGCAATGCACCATCTGAGTACTTGTGATAGCACATTTACTCATTTGAAATGAACAGGCTGCAAAGTTTAGGTTATGTGATTACTCCAGTCACCATTGGGATCTGATGTTTTATAGTAAGGTACATACTGTAATGTTCCCCCCCCCTAACAAAGGTCCCTTTGTTCCACTGGCTGGGGGGTCTGTGCAACCCTGAACCCCCTCTCCTTCTATCTCCACTTCCCCATACATCCCCCCGATGGTCTATTAACCACACTGATTCCCAGTTCAAATTGGCCCCCTTTATTAATCCCAATCACCCGGAACACTCGACCACGGCGCTCCACGAAAACACATGTGCCCAGCCCCCCCCACCCCCCAGCATGGCGCTGACTGATTTTAATTAATTAATTACATCCCAGGTGATTTTTCTTGAGATGGAGAATAGAAAAATAGAAGAGGGAAAGAACTGCCTCCAAAGGCACCACCAAATTGGCAACAAAAGCTCCTCAGCAGAAGAGAAAAAGGCCCAGTTCATTACTGGAGGGAGAGACGGCTTCTTTGTAGCTGATTCCTAACTACTGCTCGGCTGTCCATGTCCAAAATATCTTTTTCTCTTTTACTTGTATGTCTGCCACCCACAAAAGACCCTTGCCAAAAACACATACTGGAACCAACACCGCAACAAATTGATTGCATATTTATGAATTCAGGATTGTGTTTTTTAATAGAATGGGTATCAAAAAGGGTTTTTGGGCAAATCATATTGCTGGCCAGGGTTTTCACTGGAAAGCAAGAGAACTAGACACTACATATTAAAACAAAATTGAAAGTCACAGGATGTATTTGATGTTCTTCTATTTTGCTTCCTCCCTCGTTCAGGATACTATGCTCTCTCAACAGAAAAAGTGTCTCTGACGTTATCACAGTGATCTGCTGATGTGCAAATGTTGACTCTGCACTTTTCTTATGCGCAATGTTCAAATAATGATATCTGGTAATCTTAGAAAGCATCTGTATCTGTAAAGTTCTATTTGTGCTGCATTTGAGATTGCAGAAGTTTGCAATGTGCTGTAAAATTCCTTTGAGCAGAGTTTCATTTAGAAATGCACTGAATAAATTATTGTCAAGTTATTCTCAATAATGTATTGTGAACATTTGTTAAGAGTTACTTACTAGTCCAAAATATGCCATGACTGCCATAGACATTAACATTTCTTAACAGAAAGAAAAGAGGGTTGAAATGAGTGAAGGAAAGGAAGCCCCCCGAAAGAGGAAATCAGGAATGTGTTATGTGTAACAAAACCCTTTGTAAATAATTATGTAAAGACACTTAAACTTTAAATGTGGAGGAAATTATTTTATAACATGGAAATTCAATCTCAGTAGCACTTTATAGAATAGAAGAAAACAAATTGTTTCCTTCAGCGGGTAAACATTATGGGGCTTTACTTTAAAAGAACATTTACATGTGTACTTCTCATGGCTCCTCTTGGCTGGATATGTAAAATAAATAAATGCTTTAGGACTTATTTCAACAAAGAGACCTATGTTATAAATATCCTCCTTCATTTCTCGGTTTCTCTTCCAGTAACTTCACTGCTCAGCTTTCACTCGATTTTTTAACATAGTATTTTATTTTATCAAGTGTCAAGAACACTTTCTGCAGCTTCAAGTCAAATTGCAAACTGACATGTAGTGCAGAAAACTGCCTTCTTTTGGGCCCAAAACACAAATGTAATGACTCTTTATGAGGTGTAAATGGTATTACAATTCTCAAATTGTCAGAAATTGAGACACCAAATAATCCACATTGTAAATGTATTCTTGTATAAAGAATATAAATATAAATGTCTGAGCTTTCACTCAGAGGTATCCAGATTGTTGTAACAGCCTGTAATCGGCAGGTTGTACATTCTCCATTTCTCTCTCCAGAATAACTGCCAACTACTTTTCTCACCTCTTTATGAATCTGCAAAGCGCTTCAGATGAACTGATAATCTCTTGGCAGGGTTCTTATGCCCAGTCCTCTGTATGCACCTCCTCTCTTACATACTTTAGCACCCATGGGGTCTCTGGCAGGTTTCTACTTAACGACCAAGTGCCAGGTTGGTATTGACTGGACACTGACCAGGGAGCGGAAATAATCTCGCACAGTTTAGCAAACAAGCCAGCTGTGTACACTTGAAGAACTTGCTATTATACTACTCCTCATGTGTTATGTACTGGGGTGATCAAGCTATCAAATGTGTTATCTGGCACAAGAGCAAAGGCTTAGTCCATCTAGGCATGTTTAATGGTACAGAGAATCCATGCTGGTGATTGACTTGAGTTGCCAGCTATCTTTCTTGGCACAACATGCTATGTTTTAAACTAATATCATTCGTGAAGCAACACAATATGGATATAGACTGCTGGTGTTTACTGTTACTTGCAGTACCATTTTGATCTATAGAAGAGAAGTTGACTTCCTGGATGACTCCCTCTATAGGGAGGTAAGAGGTCAAGGCTAACTAGAGCTAATAGGGATTCACTAATGTGCTGAAGGCCACCACAGTGGGCGTTTGTCATCGTGACAGCTTTAAACCGAGCCTTATGTTAAAGATGGTGTCCTGCTTGGTATGCCATCCTGCTATAACTCATGTGAGGAATGCTTACATGCACATTTCTGATTTGCAGCAATAGAAGATGTCCGTTGGGGGAACCATTACTTGTGATAATCTATAGAATGTATGACATTGACTAAATGTAAAATAGTTGGTAGAATTTTGAGTTAAGATTTATGCGATATTGTAGATTCTATCTCTGAAAAAAAAGGTTGAACATTGTTTTGTCACAAACCACCATTGCTTATTTTCGATCAGCTGCACTAAAAACTCAGAATGAAAAACCCTTAAAATCGCAATAATATTTATGTTGATAAACAAATAAATAAGTAATATTCAACAGAGGGGCGCCATCTCCTAAAGTTTGTCTGTGCACAGATTTGATCCGACAACAGGTGGAATTTGAGAGGTTGTACAGACCAGAAACATATCATGACAGATGGTGTAAAACTGTGTCCATGCTGAAACAGTCCACAAATAACCAGTAGCTACTGTAAGTGTACACTGAAACTCAGACTGCGTCCAAGATGTTAAAACCTGAATCCTGTGAGACACATGAGGAGTGAGCATAAAGAGGCGCTGAGCTAGTTCGGGTTTGTGTAGCACAGGAGTGAACTCACTCGCAGTGCACATGGTAACAGTTTCTTAGACAGTGTGAAACACATAGCATGGAATTACAGAGGAGCATGTCATGTATTTTCTCCGCCTATATTTTATGGACCCTCTCCAAAATTGGGGGTAACCTTTGCCACAATGTTGCACCTTGTTCTTAGGAACCCTGTCGCGAGCATGATCCCAAATAGTGGAATGTGGACGGAATGCTGCCGAACGAGGCCCATATCCCGGACACATATTTATTTGCTCATTCATCACTCCTAGACAACCTCTGACCTATACCGTGTGTTTTTACTCTCCTTCACTCCCAGGAATATTAGGAGAAAAAAGAATATGGCCAATTTTCTGCAGGAGAAACATGTCGACGAGCAGCGGGCGTCCACAATTTAGCATAAGAGAGACAGTGCAGTTGAAGTGGAGATGCTGGAGTTCTTCCAGGCCTCTGCTTGGTTTAACAGTGAACTCAAGTTTGTGAAAGTATATGAGCACCAAGATTAACAAATCAATGCTTGGATGGAGAAGTGTGTTTTAGATGTGTTCTACTGTAGGTGAGTACTTTTACTTCAGTGAGTGTCTGGCAGGACACAGTGGTAAAGAGAGAAAACAGATGTTGCTAGCACCCATAGGGAACTCATATGAAATACTAAGGTATATAGAAGCTTAGTGAAGGATAAAGACAAGAGTTTAAGGATGAGAGTCAATCCCCTGGTGAGGAAAATACTATTTTAGGCTGTTTTCAAAGTAGAGACCGGAGGCAGAAGAGAAGGAGACGCTAGACACAGAAGTCTAAAAGTAGAGAAGTCGGCATGTGACCCAAGGATGGTGCAAATTCTAATGTCAATTGGGAACATCTGTCAACAAATGAATGTGTCCTTCCACTTTAAGAATATAGCTCTTTGGGGTGGTATTGAGCAAGGCACCCATATCTGAGCTGCTCTAGTGGAGATGCATATATGGCTATCTTGTTATGCTGGTTACCGCCCATTTCAAACTGAATAGAAGTAGATCAATATGTTCTTGATTTGCATTAAGAAATAACCATGCAAACTATATAATAATACTAATAATAATTTGCATTAGGTCTTAAAAAACCTTATGTTTAAAAATGTGAGTGCCTTCGCCATGCAATGATTTACAACCCAACTCAATGGCTGCTTTGTTATCCTTTCAAATGGCCTGTGTATTGTGAAGATAAAATAAGGTTAAGTGCTGTAGTCAATTGCTGTACAAAGGATCCATGAAACATCAAGTGCTCTAAACATCTGCCAAAGTAAAGCAGAGAGATTTGTGAGTCAATCTACTCTTAAGGGCTAAAACGCAAGCATCTGCCTTTGAATATTTAACACATCTTACATCTCAGCACTCTGACTGCATAAAATAAATCTGTTGATCCTTATGTTTTGCTTACTTTTCAGCATACATTTTCATGTTAAATGGCTGTTGGCAAAACAGCCTGCACCAATATTAAAAACTCATGTAAATATGGCAGAAAATGGAGACGTTGTCTTTGGCTTTAACTTAAAACATTTCCTAAAACTAGGATCTAAATGTGTATATATACAGTATATATGCAGCCACATGTATGGCGATGTTGATTCTGATATGCGTTGGAATAATAGCGATTACAAACAATGCAGACAAACGCATTAAGACTGTGTCATGCCAGCCATCAGGAATTATTGTCAATATTTTTTTTCAAATTGCGCGATTTATCCATGTCTCCGGGCTAACTTTTTCACCACCATGTGATAATATTTTTAAGTCTATGTAAACTATCGCACATTTTTTATGTTATCCTTTTACTTAGTTATTTTCAGCTATAGTTTTTTTGCATAAAAACACACAATTCAAAAGATTAGTAAATAAAAAAAACTTTTATTTAAATATTTGCTTCGATTTGTAAAGAGTTTTGGTATTTATATTTTTAATTATATGTTAAAATGTTCAGAGCTAGTGTTAGTGTTAGCATATCCTTTTATACTGTATTAGTTTCTTATGAAAAACATGTTTAAAGATAACGCTGTACGACATTGTGATAACGTTATAATTAGCATTTCACACAATTTTAGGAAAAGAGCTTGAATGCATATAACATACTTCAGAAAACCTCTTTTACGTTAGCTGTTAGCTATTTTATTTTATATGTTTAACCAGGCTGGAGCTGAGCTACCCATGTGTAGCATTATCCATTCACCCATACCCTCATCTGTACCGACTAATACTGGAATCATTGTTGCTCTTCGTCACATGAAGCTGTCACTAAACACTCTGTAACATATTCTAGTAAGGAAGTGTTGTCCAGAACTGCTTTGACCAAATCAGCAGCTCCTGTCTCTGAGTATCAACAGAAGACAGATAGCTGCTGCTATCAGTGACAGAGTAGCTTCCTCTTGGACGTAAATTAATAGCATCAGCTTGACACAAGCTCCTGAGGTTAAGTCTATGTTGTCAACATGCTTGGGCATTCAGGAGACAAATGATGCCGAAGAAGCCACACATTGTCTCCCGGCCTTCAGACACAGTAATAATTGTAAGGCCCTCCTGGAACCAAGAGTATAGAGGAGGGGGAGAGAGGGGGCTTAGGCTTCTCTTTAATGTTTAAAGAAAAAGAGTGTATCAGACGTGGACTGGCTTCCTATAAAATACAGAATATAAATTATTCTTCTTGCTTACAAAGCCATTTGTGGTCAGGCAATTGATTGATTGATTGATTGATTGATTGATGTACCATAGTTTTAAAATACAAAATTAATTAATTCTGACATTTGATCTTGATAAAGAATAAAAAGGCAAGGAAGAAGATTATTTTTAATGAGGAAAATGAAGCTGTGTGATGCAGTGGTTAAGGACATCTTGATCTTGCACTTGTTCCAAACTTCCATCCGAAAGAGACTTCAAATTCAATTCATCTTCCTTTGATCACACTCAATTGTTCTGCCGAGATAAAAGTAACAGTAATTCAAACTAGTGTACAGAGTGGATGTCAGTGTTGAACAGAAGGAGAAACGTTTCCTTTGAAAAGCAGATACAAAATGATTCTTATTCTTTCAAAGGGTTTCTTCACTTGGCTAGCATCTGATTCAAAATATGCGGGTGGTTTTTATGAGATGTTAAGAAAATCTAGTCATCTACAAAATAACAAATAGCTACAATAAAACACATTACAATTTCAGATAAACAAAACTATTGCATTTCTCTTTTTTAAGGCTATTGTTTACCTAAAAATAATCCTCCTTGTGGCCATAGTGTCTTTAGATTTAGCTTTATTGTATCGTCATCGCACAGTTTTGGGTCATTACTATGAAGACTTGTAGTATTGCCAAGCTTTAATTAGACTTGCAGAATAAACTAATTTTAACATCTAGATTACATCATTAATTTTCCCCCAAAAAATTCATGTTTCATGCAGGAATCACAGGAAATGAAATTATTAAAACATCTATAATTTTCCATTTGATGTAGTGGTACGGTCATACAAGATGGTATGAATAGTTAACTCATAAGCATGATATTACTTCAAGTAATTTGTGTAGAAGTCTGTTACACTCTTGGACACTGGGGGGGGATGTAAAGAGCATCGTGTTGCAGGAAACACATTATCAAATGTCATCTTATTTGACCATATAAGTATAGAGCAAGTACATTTTAAAATATCCATCTTAAGACACTGATCTTGGTCTTGATTAGGATAATTGCCAAACAATTGCTAGAATCATTCATATCATACTTATATATATATATATGCAGTGTATATATATCTTTCCCTGTTTTGTTACATGAAAGGGATTACAAACTGAATATGGGTGTAATTAATTAAACTGATGTGAAAAACATGCAGCTTACAAAGTGTGCCCCTCTCCCAAGGACCTACACTTGAGAGCAGTTTTGAGCAATTACTGCGTGCCCCCTGATGGGCCAAATGTAATGATTTTTCAATAAAAATGCATTTCAAACCCCAGATGACACACGCTGTAAGACAATATACATTTAAAATGAAAACAGATCCTTTAAATGTAAGTAAGAGCCAGGGGAGGCTTACATTATGTAGGTTTTGTACTCTGTGGGAGCGACATTGCTTTTCAATGATATAATATACCCATTGTGTGTCAGTATGTGTGAATGCTATAAAAGAACGATATAAAGAAAAATCTATCTATTAGATAAGATCTTGAAGACGATAATGTGTAACTTAACACAGAATGGATTTGTCATCTTGAAAGTTAGCAGTGCCGAAATATGTATTGCAAACCATTTGATGCTTTTCTGAAAGATTGTTGTATTATTGCTCTAGTATAATCACATTACCTAAATAATAATACCTCTTTGTAATCGGCGCTTACACATCCTCGACATTGAGACGGTATGTTTTTCCTTGAATTACCAAAAACCTCAAGAGCTAAAAGAATCTTAAAACAGCTGTTTAACATTTTGGTTTAACTGCAAGATTTATTGTCCTCTACTTTTTCTTCTTCCTGCTTTCACAGAATGTTTCAGGTTAGGGCATATCGCCAGAACAGCTAACATTTGTTTTTCTAAAATATATAACATATTTCCTGCATTGTTAAAAGATGGAAAACAAATTGATAGTCTGAATATCCAAGGATTTGTAAAAAAGGCTTCAAAAAGGCCTCCAGATTCACCTGCATTTCATTGTCGATGGTCTCACAGCATTAAAGTAGGTTGGAGAACAGGTGCCTGCTGGTAATGTGGAGCTGGTCCCTGTGTCCCAAGGTCCTAGGGAATGGCTCTTTAAAAGGAAAGGGCCATTGGCAGGGTACAGGATGTGCTCAATAGCCGAGCCTGACCTGGTAAAAATGCGAGCTACATTGCTGTCACTCTGGGGTCCTTCCCGAGGGATGGAGTGTAATTATAAGATTGAGGGCCCTGGGGCCTCGGCGCTCTTAGATCCACCCACTAATCACAAATCACACAACCCTGGCACAGGAGGTGGCTTCCCTCAGAAAGTGAACCAAAAACCTTTTAATGGATAAAGGTCAGACTCAAAGGTAACTTGGGAGTCAGGTTGTGTTTGTGTGTGTGATAAAACATAGCTTTTTCAATTTAGACATAGGTTTTCCTGCTGGATTAATAGCATTTACTGTATGATAATAAGCTAGGTGTTTTGAATGTATCTTCAAACGTTGACTGAGAGTTCAGCAGGGCACTTAAAGGTCCCATTTGTATTTGTATTTATTTATAGAAGGACCATGCATACAACACATTAATCTCAGCAAAGAGAAGAGATGCAATATGCCAGATTATAGCTAATAGCTCATTTCCATCTGTGGTCCTCAGGCAGGTTCACAATAATCGATAAACAAATAATAACATTGCATGATCTCTATCAGTCAAACTATTTTAAAACCTGATTTAAGTACAGCTCAATAAATTAATACATAGTACACTTGAAATACACTTACATGATCTCGGTCACTCAAATAATTATAAAGCCTGATTGAAATACAGGTTACGAACATAATACTTAGTACACTTCAAATACAATAAGATATAGTATGACAATACAGTTCAAATTAAAAAAACTCAGATTACAGTATAATTAATGTTGGCATGACTGGTTGCTTAATATAATTTGTTTTGCACCATAAGAAAACGAGTTAAAATCAGTACAGGTTTGAAATTCTACTGGAAGAGTATTCCAGTGCTTGATGGCCGTAAACGAAAATGCTGATCGTCCAAAGGCAGTGCGCCTCAGAGGGATGGTTAGATCTGCATTTAATGCAGATCTGGAGTTTCTGTAACTCTGCTCACGGTGAAGCTTAATAAAGCTCCTCAACAGTGGTGTTGTAGAATTGTGAATGATTCTGAATACCAATCGAACTCGGGAAAGTCGAACAAGACTATCAAAACAGAAAAGTTTGTATTTGGACAGTATATTTGCAATGATGGTGTTTTAATGACTTTCTATCTATAACTGTTAAGGCTTGTTTATAAAGAACCTCAAGTGGTCTCATAGCAGTCTTAGTTGCTTGGGACCAGCAGCAGGTTATACAGTAGTGAAAATGTGATAGTATCATGACATGCAAAAAGGTTTTCAATGCTTCTATGGTTAATGACATGGCCATGTCTACTGATCATAGTTCCATTGTTGAGGTCTACTAGAATAGATTTACATTGTTCAATGTTCCAAAATCACATTGGTTTTCTCATACAGCATCTCTGTATAGTATGTGTATTCACTCTCTGTACACGCCTTGTTGGAGCTCCTACTGTGCTCTGATTGGTTGGAGCTCCCACTGTGCTCTG
The DNA here is from genome assembly GCF_902827115.2 of Pseudochaenichthys georgianus. Lineage (NCBI taxonomy): Eukaryota > Metazoa > Chordata > Actinopteri > Perciformes > Channichthyidae > Pseudochaenichthys > Pseudochaenichthys georgianus. The sequence goes on from NC_047506.1 coordinate 15,399,140, forward strand.
ATTGGTCAGCTCGCCCACTCTGTTCTGATTAGTCAACCACCGTTACAGCTGAAGATCAGTGTTTATGTGTTACAATGGGGTTTGTTAGCAACCAGAAAATGACACCAGCAATGACAAACAAAAGAGAATGCTGCGTGGGGTCTGGGTGCCGTGTTGGCGGGACGTTGCGGGGCTCGCTGCTCTGCCCTTTGAAGCTCGAGGAGCGGACAGTGTGAGCTGGATTACTGCTGTCGTTTCCTGGTGGCTGCATGGGGTCTGCGAGACATCGAGACACTGAGGAACTAAGCCTGAGCACACACACACTCACAGCCTGGCTGTGTGCGGAGATCCGCTGAGATGCAGTCCATTTGGAACTGGGTATCGTTACGTCACTATACTCAGGAAGAAAACAATGGAAAAAGAGAAATCTCCAACGAGGCGTTCTGGGGCAGCTAGACAGGTATTTTCTGTGTTAGAGTTTTACTCGCTACAGGGTGTACTTTGAGGGTTTGTGACTTTGCAGACCGTTTACATGCAGAAAAAGCTACATAACACACAAGGGCACGGGTAATAACCGACATGGGAACTTTAACTGAAAGTGACCAACCTATTTTATTGTGTTATACAATAACAGTCCCAAACCTCTTCTTACTCGATTGGTGATTGGTCCATTTGTGAACGTGTTGGCCTTGCTGGTGATTTTGAATTACAGTAACAACTTAATTAATCTCTTAACAGAGACATTTCAATTAATAAATGAAGAAGACCGTAGCAGAATTGGATCAGACAGGTGGATTGATACTAATGGATGCTATGGATGTGCAGAGAGCCTGGCATTTGTATTGTAGTCTATTTGTCAAGACAGCAAAATTAGTTCTATTGGCATTTTAATAAAATTGGTTATGAACATTTAACATACAAAATCCCAATTCTAACAGTAATTTACAAAACATTAGGCCTATACAAATCAATGGTTGAATAACAAGATTAAATGAGTCAGAAATGATGTGAAATGTTTATCACAAACAGGATACTTGACTTGGACAGTAATATAATTTCTCTTCTTAAAGTCTGGTTATACATTAAAATGACTATATACTATTATATTAAAATATAATGTTGAAGCAAGGATGTTAATTCTTGTTAAACCCCCACTTGTTGCCCCTTTCTCGCTTAATGACATGAGGGTAAACGAAAAAAAACTAATGATATACCACACCATACACAAGCTTCGATGCCGTATAAAGTGTGTGGCGTTACAGGTTTCTGGAAGAGTAAGAGAAAGAGTGAGGGCGGATGAATGCGCTCCGAGCACATCAGCTGCTAAGTTGTAAAGTTATCTTGTGTTAATAATTAGATGCATAGTTTCCAAACACCTTAAAAAGGAATCTGGCAACTGTGATTATCAGAAAACACAAAAAAGCCACCACGATCAAAGTCTTGAGCAACCACATCTCCTATTTCCTTTCCCCAAAAGCAAGTTTTTACAAATAAAAACATGTATTCAGATATTTGTACTTTATACATCTTAAAAATATATATATATGTTCCACCCCAACCTGATGCTCCATCTTAGTGCAGAAATGCACATAAACCAACATAGTGCTCTGGGTTCTGTGCAATGCCAAATTGTCCACTTTGAGTAAACATTCTTGGCATCTGTATTTCCTAGTCTCTTTTCTATCAAAGCATCAAACGCTAGCCCTAACCCTCATTATCTGTTATTTTGCTCCTCTGCCTTCTGTGGTGCCACAGCACTATTACATGTTTCCCATTTTGTCTCTTTGTCATCCCTCCTATCTATCACCGTGTTTTCAAGTCTTCCGATCCCCCTCCCCTCAAACCAAAAGGACTTTCAAGGTCTACTCAGATAACGTCACTGTGGCTGTGCATCTGTTTCCAATCCTGTGCAATTAACCAGGCCAGCTCTGGAATGCTTCTTCCTTTTTTATCCTTCTCCATTTTTCTCCCTCTCTACCCTTTTCTCCTTTTCTGTCTGTCTAGCTTCTTCTTGGCTCACAGTTCACTGGCAGATGGTCATTCTTCATGTGTCGCTCAAATCAAAACAATGTAGTATATCTCATCATGTGCTTGTTTCTTTCCTTGGGTGGGCCACCTCATACAAACTGATCCTCTCTTGCTTGTCCACAGAAGGACATCAGTTAGATTGATTTGGTCCTGTATGCCAGAAAGAAAGACTGCAAAAATAGACACAATAAAAGTAAAATAACAAATAGTTTGTTGAACCAAAAGAGCACTTGCCAGAACTGTAGATATTACTTGAGCAATGTGTATACTGTAGCTATTTATGCCGTCTGGTCTGTGGCTCTGTTAAAGTTGTCTTGTATTTTTCTTGGTCCATGTACAACAACCATTTGAAAAGTGCTTTTATTCCTTGCTGAAATTAGGGCTTTCTCCCTATCCTCGCTCCAGTATGCCATAAATCCCTGCCTTTCTGGAGTGCTTCAAACTCGGATGCCAATAGCTAGAGGAGAAGGCTGGGAAGGAAGCGGAAGTTTCTTATGTGTGCAGGGTTTTTCACTAAGCCAGGCTACAACCCTCAGCAAAGTCCTTAGCCGCTTTCTCAAGAAGGTCAACAGGTACAACTAAGGCAAACCCACTGGCTGCCAAAGGCTTAAACCAATAAAAGCATGACCAGTGACAGCTTTGTAAGCCTGCGGCCTTTACAGAACTTATTGTAAAGCGAAACTGAACTATGGCTTCCTCGCTCTCTGGTAAACATTTGTCAGCTAAACTGGAAAATATTTCTATTGTATCAACATCTTAAATACATTTTAGTTCAAGGTAAAAATACTTTACATTCATTTATTTTTTTAATACCCCAAGGCCTTATTACTCTCTTTAATCAAGCCGAGACACATTCAATCTCCCACATTGGGCGAAGGGTTGCTGGTTCAAGTCCACTTGCCAATCTTGCACCAAACCCAACTGCTCTGGGTGCCTGTCCATGTCAGTTTGCCTTGTTCTTTGCTTTTGGTTCTTGCGAACAGAAAACTGGGCAGTCGAAACATATATCAATGAGTCTGGTTTGCCATATAAATGAAACAAAAATATAATGTTCTGAGTTTGACTTTCTTCAGATGCCTTGCAAATACATATGGATATCATATGCAAGCTTTATCCTTGGTTCGTTGGACCTTTGTCATTTTGCCCATTCTGCAGAAGGGTTCTAGCAGGGACCCATACTGTATTTAGACAAGGCTTTTCTGACATGTTGGTGTCAAGGGACGCAGTTGAAGCACCCTTGATGTCTAAGAGACTGTTTGAGTGCAAAGCTTGTGTGAAATAGAGCTGTACGTCCACACTGTAACTATAATCTAATGAGGACACCTGTACTCACAGTATCTGGGCTACAATGGATGACCTTTGTTATCACATATATACAGTGCAAGAATAATGTAGGCCTACCTTTAATGCTTGTTCTTCAACTGCAATTTGACAGTGTTTGTTTGGTTTGGATAACCGTAACCTAAAAGAATATAGGGGTTGACTTTGATAGCTTGCCAAAGACCTGCACTCTTCCTTTCAGCTCAAGTGGCTTGTAATTCAGTATGGAGTTGTGTATTTGTCTAACACTGGTAGCTCTGGGCATCAAGTATAAATTATGCATAACCAATGTATTTTATTTAAAATTAATTAGTCCGACTCATTGCCGTGGATTGTTTGCCAATGGAAACAGTGGAACAGGGGGGAAGAGTGGGTAAGAGAAGAAGTGTGATGGCAGCTGTGACTCCACGGTTCCCCCACTGCTCTCCATGAGAAGATTAATAGTTAATGGAAGGCCTTTAGGCTGTGGAAATACCCCTAGTGGCCCTTATCCCTGCTGTGGGAAAAGCAGGGATTATTGTCAAGGTATCAGAGCCTGTCTCAAAGCAAGCCCTCCCCTTCCATTTCCCAACCCTCTGAATCTTACTTCCATTACCTAAATAAGAAAAACACTGGCTACATTTGGCACACATGCTTCATAAAATCTGGTGCATGTGTTATGCTTTGTTTATGGCACTAATTCACATGTACGTGACTTCACACCACTCTGCGCCTATTTTCACTCCCTCCTTTCCATAGGCTCATATGATCTTTAAATAGGAAGAGAGTGAGGTCAATTTTTCAAACGTGGCATTGCATATTATCTCTGGCATGGCGAGTCGAATCAGCCTAGCAATTAACTTAGGCTCAGTGCCGCAACGCAAACCATCAGGATCGTTCAGGGTCAGGCGGATTCCTCTCTCTAGGCAATTAGCCTCCTTCATTAATTACAAATTCTAATCAGGATGTCGGATCAATAGTGGAATAGTGTAAATCAGATGTGCTGCAGCTCTCCATGGAAAGTTGCATCTTACTTCCAAGGCCTGCATCGACAAAGTAATCAGCCAAACTCATGCAAAGGATGGATAGAACAAGAGTTGACACGATTGGCATTATTATAAATCTTCTGAGCCATATACTGGAGTATGTAGCATCTATCAGAAAATGTCATGTGTGCTGACATAAATTAATATCCTGTTTAATATATTAATATCGTGTTTGTACATGTACTGTATAGTTCCATAAACAGTGGTGTAATTAAACGTAGCAAACAAATTAAGGACTGTCAACATGTTCATAACGTGCACATACCATATTTTATTAATGGATAAATAGAAATGTATACTTTTACTTAAATTGTTAAATGGAAGAAACCATAATTATAAAAAGTTTTTGTATATTTTGTGTACATTATTACAGACCCCTAGAAACTACACTCATTTTGATATAATGTGGTTTGATTTTTAACTGCAGAATAAGTAGCCATTGGCTGACAGTTCTGTTATTATTATTATGTTTTACTCTAGGCAGATCTTCAAAAATAAAGGGCACTTTGTGTTTGCTTGTGCTGGTCAGTCCTGACTCTTACATCACATGCACGAGCCCCTAATTATAATGACTCTGGAGACCAATTATTCTCGTCTGAAAGAAAGTACATTTTCCATTTTTCCAATACGTGTATGACATATACACATACTGGTAGTCAGTGATGTACCTGAACGCGTTCAATGAACGATCGTTCATGAACGCGTTCATATTTTGGGCGAACGTGAACTGAACGTACTGTATTTCCGCTAGATGAACGTAATTGAGAACGCGTTCATTATCAGCACTGTATAACGGCGTTCAAAAGTGCGTTCATTCTCAGCACTGTATTATAACGGCGTTCAAAAGTGTGCCAGATTTCAAATGCCTTTCAGCCGAAAACCCAGTTAAAACACACCGTAAACAGGCTTCAAAATAATGCGGAAAACCACCCAATCTGGCAACAGCAAGCTGCCTGTGACGCGTACGCGCCTATCACCCCTGGCTGTCGCACTAAAATATAAATATACTAAATATATCAGACTCCTCACAAGAAACAATGTGGAACCGCGGAACCGGCGAGCATTGAATGAAGTATGGACGAAGCCGAGAGCAGCTGCAGCAGCACTCGCTCAGAGTGAGACTCTACGGCAGGGGTGGGGAACCTCCGGCCTCCGGGCCGTAAACGGCCCGCGAGACAATTTGGTACGGCTCTCGAGGTAATTTATAAACACACGCAAAAAATAAAAAATGAAAGAAATCTAGACCGCAAACAAATTAAACAAGCGAGTGCCTGTTTTTCCTGGCCAAGGTTAGGGTCCTTGAACACAACACGAGCCGAACGTGTTATCACGTGGTATATGTCTCGACTGACAGGGGTGCAGTTCTGACGGAGAGCACCAGAACGCCACTCCAGCACTTCAGAAATTGCAGTACCGATAAATCCATACACATGCCGCAGTTTCTGCGTGTCTGTGTCTTTAGTTGAAAGCCCAGTGGCGATCTGCTCATCTGTCATACTGATCAGACAGTCAATAACTGTGTTGTTATCATTAGCATCTGGTTAGCTAGCTATGCTAACGAATATAAGAAGCTTTTTCTACAACCAGTGAGGCAAAGGCACATCTTTATATGATCATTATAGTTATCAAAAAAATAAGAGAATAAAGTAAACAGGTATAAAATACTATATGACAGTTATTAATAAAGAAGAATACAGTTTGAAAGGGGAGTGATTTGTCAAATATCCATAAATTAAAAGAAAATCTGTTTACAGTTGTGTTTGGGTGTTGAGCGATGTGTCCATAGATCTCCTAATGTTGCTCTCAAAGTGCACCAGATTGATGCTTTTAACTTCAACATTTAAAAAAAAATCTTCCCAGGGGAGCATGCCCTCCGGACCCCCCTAGAGGAGGTTAGGTCCCCCCCCCACTTAAATCATGTTCACATGGATAGGAAACTAAATACATTTGCACACATCTTGTGTCCATATCTTTCTGTTTTGGTGGTCACGCCACACCGTGCACGTGCATCCATACGTGAGTCATGGTGAGATATCTGGATTCAGAGGTTGCTTTTTCTTTGCACAGAATGAAATGAATGAGTTCTGATTTTAGTTTTTTTTATCCCCCTCTGAGGATATTGTAAACATTGAAATGGCCCATTAACATCGTACAGGAGACAAATAATAGCTCGCAGCAACTTATTGAAAAAAGAACTATGAACTATAAATTAGTTCATTTTTGAAACCATGAACTTTAGTTCAACATTTTGAATTATGAACTATGAACTGAACTAGTTCATTTTAAAATGTGTGAACTGTGAACTGAACTAGTTCATGTAGAAAGTGAACTTTCCCAACACTGCTGGTAGTACACACACACACACACACACACACTCTTGACACTCTTGCACATTCTGTATACACACACTGCACAGGATTGAAGTAAACGGGAGACAGAGTAGAGTTTGTGCGCCATGCTTTCCATTAACACTAACACAGTTCTCATTCATAACACTCCGTTCGATGTCTCACTATGGGATGCGCCTCATCGCGGAGCAAACAGAAGCATCAATCTCATTACGCCAATCCTGATTGGCTGGTGATCTTGACATCAGCGTCAGGGGAAATCACCCCCTAGAAGTAGCCTGCGCCACAACGCATGCGTCATTCAAACACCTCTTCTCGCTTCAGACCACATCTCACAGTAGCCGGGCAAGCTTCACTGTCCACAGACTGAACCCAAATACCCATTTCGGTCGACGGGCGCTCGCCGGCTACTCCTTCTGCTTCGCAGGAAGACGGTATTACTAACGCTGTTAGTATTTAAAATCGACCTCGTCCTTCTCTTACCCGAGAAAGTAAGGTAGGTCCGATGTTTTCAAGCTAGCAGCACACCCGTTGCTAGCTCGCTCCCTCTCTACCGACACCACGGTAGCGAGGACGTTTTTTCTTTTCTCTTCTCCACGGAGGAAGAAAGGATTTAAGGAGCATACTGCCACACCAGTCAGTATTCTCCGGGAATAAAAGACCCACACTGTCCTTTTCTCCAGATTAAGGACAAGGTGGTTTTATCTTTTCTCCCGTCCCACCTGTCGAGAGCGGGCCCTCTCCACGCCACGAGGCGACCAAGATGGACGCCCCTCTCCCTCACACCAGAGGAGTCAGGGACTTGGTGGCTCGACTCTGCGGCTGCGGGTTGAAGATCTCAGGTACAGACACACACCAGGTCTGTTCGTCCTGCCTCGGGCTGGAACACGCCCGAGGCGCTATCGACAACCCCATGCGGACATTGCGTCCGCTTCACTGTTAAGAGCCTCCGCCAAAGGTTAGCTCGACAAGCTAGCCTGTCGGAACAGGACCCCCCCCATGTCCACGGACCCGCCGACCGGCAGTCAGGACACGGGGGCGTCCGCCACAGAGAGTGAGCCCCTCTCCATGTCGGTCTGGGGCTCACTATCTGCTATGGCTATAGAACCGGAATCCCGCGCCCTGGCAGGCCGGGACCCGGTGACGGCAAGACACGCGGGAACGGTTTCCCGCGCTCCACCAAGCTGGGGCTCCCGGTTAGACTTCACCATGGTCTCACCCGCGGAGGATGTCCTCGGGCCTGACTACGAGGAGGACGAAGAGGAGGACGCCTTGGCGTTCCTCCTGTCCGAATCGGAAGAACAGGAAGAGGACACCTTGATGTCACCGGCTCAGGCTGCAAAGCCTGAGGCAAGGGCTGCTCTCCCGGGCGATAGCACACCAGCTTCGCCCGGTCTGAGCATGGACCTGCAGGCCGTGTGCAAACGCGCTGCGGCCAGACTCAACGTTCCGTGGCCCGAAATGGCCAAGGAGACCTCCAGGTCCCGCTACGAGGGAAAACATCTTCCCCAAGCAGCGGGGAAAAAGAGACAACTCCTTCTAGTCTTCCCGGAGATGTTGGATTAGGTGTCGGTCTCGTGGAAAGACCGGCCCTTCAGCAACAAGGTCCCAATCCAGGGTGCCTCCTCCCTAGACTGTGACGGAATGGAGAAGCTCGGCCTGCTCTGCATGCTGCCCATGGAACCGCTGGTAGCGGCTCATCTTCTACCAAAGGTGGGCCTGTCACCAAGCAGGAACCCCACGCTGCCAGCAAAGTCGGACCGTTTTCAGTCAGCAATGACTGAAAAGGCCTACAAAGCGGCAGCATTGTCCGCCAGGGCCCTGAATGTGTCCTCGCTGTTAACCGCCTACCAAGCGGAGCTCTGCGAGGACCTGTCGGGTAACCCGGGGGCAGCCACTCTGGACGAGATGGCAGCGGTCACGGACATTTATCTCCGTGTCCAACGCTGCCCCGTCCAGGCCACGGGCAAGGCAATTGGGATCATGGTGGTGCAGGAAAGAGCGAGATGGCTCAACCTCACCACTCTCCCAGACCGGGAAAAGGAGGATGTGCTGGATATGCCCATCGTTCCCGAGGGAATCTTCGGCTCTGCTCTCGCCTCCATGCAAAGGAGGTGCGAGACGAAGAAGAGGGAGGACGAGGCACTCCACCTCTGCCTCCCTCGTAGGGTCCAGCCGCTGCTCTCGCAGCAGCAGTCCTCCGCCCAAGCTGCCTCGAACTCTGCTCGGTTTAAAACACCGAAGACGCAGAGGTCGCAGCTCACCCCGAGTCCCCAGCCCAGGCTGGAGACAAGGGCAAGTTGGCCTAGAAACTCTCCGGTTCCGGCTGCAGCTCAGGCTCAGTCAACCCAGAATTTCGGCCAGCAGTCGAAGAAGAAGAAGCGAGCGGCGTGACAGCCCTTCCTTCTCCCCTCCGTGAATGTGTTCCCGCCGCCTCGAGAGATGCCTAAACACTATCCTCAAGTCCGCACAAACACATGTCACACATTGGTTGATCATTCTGTCATAAAACATTTGCCGCTGACGCATCCAGGCTTCAGGCCGAGGGCGCAGCTCAATAAAAAGATTAAAAGAAAATCAATAAAGCCAATAAACAGCCCGCCAATTGTTCCCCTTCTGAGAGCAGCTAAGGCATCTCTCAAAAGGCAGATTGTTGACGGGTCTGTGAAGGCACCACCGCCAAGCGCATGCACAATGCCGGTTGGGGCTTTAAGGGCACCACCGCCACGCGCATGCGCAGTGTCGGTGGGTATTGTTGATAAGGGGCACCACTATGTTCAGACACTAGAGGGCCCCATAACACAACAGATAGAGACTCAGAGAGGAGGAGATGTGACATCCTCACTGGATTTAAGGAGCACGCAGTGGGAGATGCTCACATCATCCGCTTGGGTTTTCAAGACAGTAACACGGGGCTACAGACTCCAGTTTGCTGTCACCCCTCCTCGCTTCTCGGGCATTCTGCACTCGCAGGCCCGAGGAGAGTCAGCCCTCATTTTGGAGAAAGAAAAGAGGGCTATATCTATTGTCAACACACTCTCACTCCCTAAGCGTCCAATAGCGACGTTTGGTCAGTGTCCGTGGCGTCCAATTGTGACGCTCCTAGGCTCCTTCAGCGTCATAAAGGGACGCAAATAGCTTGCAACTGATTGCAATGTATTCCCATCTGCGTCGGGATTTGACGCTCATGGAAGCACGGCATTCGTTTATGTCGGCTGCCCTTAAAGGCAATGTGAGCCGACACAAACGAATGCCGTGCTTCCATGAGCGTCAAATCCCGACGCAGATGGGAATACATTGCAATCAGTTGCAAGCTATTTGCGTCCCTTTATGACGCTGAAGGAGCCTAGGAGCGTCACAATTGGACGCCACAGACACTGACCAAACGTCGCTATTGGACGCTTAGGGAGTGAGAGTGTGTTGCTATTGTACCCGCCGAGCAGAGTCAGGGCGGCTTCTATTCCAAGTACTTCCTCGTTCCCAAACGGGGAGGGAACGGAATTCGGCCAATACTTGATTTAAGGGCTCTGAACAAATATCATAAAAAATATAAGTTCAGAATGCTCACTCACACATCTCTGCTGCGGCTCGTGCGAAAAGATGACTGGTTTACATCAGTCGACCTGAAAGATGCGTATTTTCTCATCCCAGTATATTATCCACACAGGAAATATCTGAGTTTCGCATTTCAGGGGATCTGTTATGAATACAGAGTACTCCCCTTTGGTCTGTCTCTCAGTCCAAGGGTGTTTGTACGGTGTACGGAAGCCGCGATAGCCCCGTTGAGACAACAGGGCATTCGCCTGGCGACCTACCTGGACGACTCGCTGCTTCTCGCACAGTCGGAGCAGGAGGCTGTTACGCAGACAAATGTCCTCGTTAAGCACCTGCTCAACCTGGGTTTCGTAATAAATACAGAGAAGAGCATGTTATGCCCCGCGCAGACTATACTCTTCCTGGGTTTACGCCTGAACTCGGTGCCCTTTTCAGCTCGCTTGTCAGCGGAAAGAGTGAAAGCTTTCAGAGCTTGTCTCGCTCTTTTCCAGCTGCGCAAACATGTTCTCTTCAGATCATGCTTGCGATTGCTGGGGCTCATGGCATCAGCCATCCTGGTCGTACGACTGGGACGCTTACACATGAGGTAAGTGATGGTTACTGTGAGATGCGTAAGGGCACTGCGCCACTGGCTGCACCTGACTTTTCTAGTACGAGGTGTGCCCATGGGTGCTGTCCTTTCACGGAAAGGGGTCACCACGGACGCATGTCTGACAGGTTGGGGAGGTATTTATGAAGGTCGTCCGGTGAGGGGTCTCTGGAGCAGAGACCTCCAGCGGGCGCACATAAATTACCTGGAGCTTTTAGCGGTGTTTCTCACCCTAAGACGCTTCCTGCCTTTCCTCAGGGGACATCACGTCCTCGTGATGACAGACAATACGACCACAATATCGTATATTAACCGCCAAGGCGTTCTCTCCAGTTACACACACTGGCACGCAAACGTATCCTATGGAGCGGTAGACGTCTCCTCTCTCTGAGAGCGACGCACGTACCGGGAGTGATGAACCTCGGGGCAGATCTACTGTCCAGAGGTGCACCACTTTATGCAGACTGGACCCTACATCCAAGGATTGTGAGCCAGCTGTGGGTCCCTTACGGCAGAGCCGCGGTGGATCTGTTCGCATCAAAAGACAACGCTCAGTGTCGGCTGTTCTTTTCGATGCGTGATCTAAATGCACCGTTAGGCGTGGATGCACTCGCGCACGACTGGCCCCCGGGCCTTCTGTACGCGTTTCCACCCCTGGCTCTGATACCTCCAACTCTGGCCAGAGTGAGAGAGCAACGCCACACACTTATTCTAATAGCTCCACACTGGCCAGCTATGTACTGGCTAGCGGAGATATATCAGCTGCTGTGCGGGCAGCCTTGGCAGCTCCCACTACGCAGGGACATACTGTCCCAAGCGGGGGGGGGGGCGATCTTTCACCCACACCCAGAGCGCTTGGCTCTATGGGCCTGGCCCGTGAGCGGTACCATGATCGGGGGTGCTTTGTCATAATGACCAAGCCCCCTGTATCCTGGGCTATCCCTTACAAAGGCAAGCATATTACTAAGCAACGGCTCTCCCACTGTTGTGTGGAAGCAATTGCTGTGGGGCCCATACAAGTCAGAGCTCGCAGGCACCCTCGGGTTCATGAGTTTTCTCTTGACTCAGGGTCTGGCTGCATCCTGGGCTCTGTCTCCCATTCAAGACATTGGTGCAAGCGGCGAGCTGGTACTCGCTGCTCACTTGTGTCCGCTTTTTAACAGTCTGGGCGTTCTACTCCCAGGTTGACTCAAGCAGTGCTGGGCACCTGGTTGAGTCGGAGTCCTACCTGTTAAAGTTCTGATCGGTTGGCGATTTTCGAGATAAGCTCGTCTGGCAATACGGGAGCTACAATATCCCATAGTGAGACAGCGAACGGAGTGTTATGAATGAGAACTATAGGTTACTTACGTAACCCCAGGGGTCAGAGTAACATGAAGTGAGATGTCTCACCAGACGGCCCTCCTTGCTATGGTGAAGTGAGAATAGGTGCTTATTTTGAATGACGCATGCGTTGTGGCGCAGGCTACTTATAGGGGGTGATTTCCCCTGACGCTGACGTCAAGATCACCAGCCAATCAGGATTGGCGTAATGAGATTGATGCTTCTGTTTGCTCCGCGATGAGGCGCATCCCATAGTGAGACATCTCACTTCATGTTACTCTGAGTACTGGGGTTACGTAAGTAACCTATAGTTTTGTTCGTAGTCTTGCAGTCGTGGTTTGGATAAAAACAAATATTGCTAGTAAATGTTACTGTTGTTTTAAGGTCAATTTTGGATGAAAATACAGTCATTTGGGATCCCACAAGAAATCAACAGAGACCCAATGTGTCCCTCTCTTTAGTAAGAAAACAAGTAAAAGAAAGGCAGTCCTGCAAGAGTTGCATTTGTTGGCTGATTCATTTCAACAGGAGATGAATTACAAGTGCGGTGTAGCCTTTCCTCAAATTGTGTCAGCATATATCAATATGTAGTTACTGTTTCTTGGCTCCTACTTTACTGTGAGGCCATGTGGCTTGCAGATGATTTGTTGCTGTGTACAAGTTTGGCCACAGGAAATGATCTAAGACTGACTGCAGGTGTCGCTCGCACCAATGCAAAGGACACCATCAACATTATTTTCCGTAATTTATTGACAGAGAAGGAAACTTAGAAAGATCATCTAGCAGGGGTGTCAACCTCAATTTCATTGCGGGCCACATCATCATTATGGTTGCACTCCAAGAGCCGGTTGTAACTTTAAGACTATATAAATATACATAAATAAATATAAAAAAAAGAAGGTCATGTCATTATTATATTAGTTCCAACACATGAATCAAGAGGCATTGGCATTCAATAAAGACATGAATACAATAATTAAAGTCATTAATACATTTCAACATAAATTATTATGTGATAATATTATTGAAACTCGAATAATCTGTATTTGGTTAGACATTTTGGTAAATCCAATCTAGATAATGCCATTCATAAATGTGTTAAAAGTACTTTCATTATGAGTCGGTTATTGAGCCTGGTTGGTTTAAGTAAGTATTTGACTTTCTGCATTAATTCACAACCATTGCCCTTCCTTACCACTACATAAATTCAGTGCAATAGTGTTTCTGTATACGCCTATGTGGTGGATGTTGTGAATCTTTCTTACATAGAGATATGTCTGCAATAAGTACATTTGCATTTTACTCATTCTTTGAAAATTCAGAAGCCCATACTGAGTCTTCTGGCACCTTTTTTAAAATGCAAGATTCAGTTATTATATGCAATTTACTGTGAAAGCTGTTGCTGTACAAAATACTGCAAGGTTCATTGAAATCAAGTCAGAAAATTACTGGTTTGCTCTTTCTCAAATCGAGAAAGACATGGCCATGGAAAACCCAAAGCTCTTTCTACTGATTCTCGACCCAGGAAATGAGGACAGATTGTCTGAATTTGTGTGGTGTTTCCCTTTATTTCTTCCAGTGAGATATTGTCGCAGTACATAAACTATACATATGGAGATTAATTGCACAAGCCCACAGCTCTTAAAAATCCTTTTTGTTTTTCCAAAAATGTGTTTTTCTTCCAGTTGCTGAATTGGGGGAAATATGGAAGTTATTTTATTGTTATGCATTTTTTTCATTTACTTAATCAGCCCTTTTGGAGTGGTGTTTTCCATCATATTTTTGGCTGTTTACTAGCACTCTATCGTGTGTTTCCGCTTGACAAATGCAACGTTGTCTTGTGCTTTTCCTTGTACTGCAGCCAAGCATATGGGCCTTCCCAATCCCACTTAAGACTTTTGGTGTTATTGATTTGTTTTTCTTCCTGCACAAAAAAATGAATGCCACATATGCATCCATAAATCTGGTTTCTTTCAGCATCAGCAGACCATTTTACAGAAATCAAATCTGCGTGCAACTAGTTGATTTACTTGTACATTTATGGTATTGCTGATAGTATGTTGGCTGTTGCCGTGATACTGTATATCACATTACCAAACCTATTGACAAAGAGCAAAGCTAGAAGGCAAAAGTTGAGAAGGTCTTACCCTAGATTGTTAAAAATAATATATTGTAAGCTCAATGCTTAAATTCAGATGACATTATTTGTTTTTACTCTGTTAAACTCTCAGCTGCTCTAGAACCTTCTGACAGTTTGATCTACAAGCTGTATGATGATTTACTTTTCTAGTAACTGCACTGTTGTTCAGATTTTCATTGGTTTTCATCCATAATGCACATCCCAGTGTTCTAGTTCATTGCATCAACAAATACACATTAAACCGAGCACAACCTTTTGCCTTAAATGGTGGGAAATTAATCTTGATGTCTATAAGATTTTATTTATGATGTAATTCTGAAAGGACAGGTCAAGTTCAAACTGCATAGAACACTTTTCACTATGAGAAAGACACAGTATGTGTTTAGGATGTACAGAGGTTCTCTTAGATGAATGTTAGACCAAAGTAGACACATAACTGTGGTGGAAATGGCCCTCCATGAATGAGATTGAAGTGTTGACCTTAGTTTTGACCTGTCTTGCTCTTAAATGCTCACAGTTTGTACAATGTGACTGTGACAGAGAGCAGACTACTGCCATGACACCTATACAGCTCTTCGCCACGACTTCACAAATTGTAACATAGTTGAAAAATAACAGTTTTGCCCCTATGGACGGCGACAGCAGCTGTTTCCAATTCTTACATGAAATCTAAAAGGAATTATGTTTACATAACTAGCAGCACATATCAGTGACAGAACAGTTATTTAGTAAAACACTAAAAAGAATCCTGTGAGAAAGAGAAAGAAAAAGCAGATCTTCCACTCTGGCATTTTTAGAAGTGGCTTGAGACATTGCCAAATACATTCCCTGAGACATAACAAGGTTTTATGACAGGTAAATGCCCCGTGAAACTGTCCATGCTTGATGTTCTCCAGTCTGGGCTTTGCTGTGGAGCTGCAGTTTTGTTCATATTTGTGTCATATCGAAGTTTACAGACACACTGATTGTTATCTACGAGGGAAGGGCCGATTCAGCCCTGCATCTAACAAGGTTACCATGCTGTTGCTGTCAGCCAAATGGTGACGGGTGAGGTCACTGGCAGCACTGTAACCCCGAGTCCAGAGCCAAACAAAGTGATGATTTTAAATGGGCCAACCATCCTATGAGGACACAGGCCAATTGTTCTGCAAGGCTTTCTGTCTGACTTTTGCCTGACTTTCACAGGCCTCCATCACTGAGTAATGTGAGGAAAATGCTTCCCGTGATCACAGAATAACAGTTTTTCTCTGGAGTCATGAGCAGAGTTCAGGAACGTCTACTTGGCCAGACAGAACTCAAAATGAAACACCATGCAGGAACTGTCAGAAACATGTTGCTTTTCCAAAAAGAAATTCACAGCTCAAATTAAAGCCCTAACAATTCCTGAGGGTATGAATCAAACAAATGACATACTGTACCTCTGCTGTATGTGTCCAATACATGTAGTGCTCAGGGTTCTTGAGTGTCCAAAAGCAGACATGGTTACGGTTTCTCTCAATGTTGCAACTACAGGTTGCTCTTCACATGCAGTATACCTTAAATGTGTTTGTAGATTAAGAGAATGCATTAAAGCCAAGTCGGTGCCTAGCAGAGATAAACATTTATTTAATGAATTATGAAAATTCGGCTTTCTTTTTAAATTAAAGTGTGCACTGCAAATAAATAGAATTTGGTTATTTAGCAGGGCATGCCTTGTAAAAACCAAAATGTGGCATAAACTATTTTTCATTATCCTTCTAGCTAATGCACTGCAAGCTCCCCTAGATTTTAACAGCTTCTCTCATTCCATATACAGTAAGATCTGCCAAGTGAACACTCTCAGAGGTGACGACTTGGCAGTTGCAAATAGCAACCTGTGACACCTCTCCAACCCTGACTCATAACACTTATAAATCAAAGCAAACAACATTAGAACTCAACCAGAGAAAATGTAGAATGGAGGGCAATATTGTAATGAGTAATTTTAACATAACAGTATAGTTAATTGGTTGTGATACAGTGGGTATAAATTATAGCATGTTGGGGGATAACAGAAGAGTTATGTTTATTTATTTTTTCCATTTGCTTTCAGTGGTCACTTTATCAAACCTTACATAGATCCTGCAACTAAGAAATTATTTCACTCCTTTTTTCTACTGCATACACAGGTAACCCAAAACAGAAACTTGGCTACAATGAGCCAGATCGGTGCTAAATATGCATCCAGTTTGACCCATAATGTATTTAAATATTAAGCCATTGTCTCAGCCATTAAGCCTGCCCCTCGACTCTCAGCTAGAACCTACATTTCAACTGGAAAAAATGTAACTACTTCTTCTCTCACTCGCTGTCTATTTCAAATCCCTACAGCTTAGCTCCTCGTGAACAACATTAATGCCATGTTTAGTTGTCATACATTTTCCACTGTGGTTTACCTCCATGCAAGTTTAGATATTGTTCTTCTTCCATGAGACACTGCATTTCTGAGTTAGTCTGTGGTCAGTTTGTATATCAATCAGCTGCTCAAAGTTGTCTGTGAAATCGTCAACTATTTGTTTCTCTTTTTTGTTTATGTATCTTGTATATTTATCTTTACAACAGCCTTCTGTTGGAATTCTAAAAACTCAGTTACTTTCAAATGTTTTTTGAGGTGACATGTTTGAACATTTCTGTTCCCCTTTCCTCTGAAGGGGTTGATTGGGAATGTGTTGACAACACACACACCGATAAGAAGTAAATGCGTATTCTTCTTGCTTCTAAACTTGCATCTTACACAGGCTTTTCCACTTTTCTAACTCTTACAGATGCACAGCTGCTGTCACATGCCAGTACACATAAGAATGAAGATTAACAGTAACTTTTTCAGTGCAGGTTATCTGTTCCTCACAGTCCTGCAGTTTCTCCTTTAATAAGTCAACCTTTTGTTGAAACAGGTTGTGCTGACTATAAAGGCAGAGGAGTTTACAAAGCACAAACACATTATCTATCAGTCTTGACATGACTTTCAGCAGCTGATACTGCTTCATATGCTGCAGTTAATGTGTGGCTTCCAAGCTTTGTTTTGTTGCAATGTTGCAAATGGATGTGTCTGTGTGTTTATGTGTGCAGTTACAGCTGAACCCAACGACTGCACTCCAGAGCTCAGCCAGTGATGCTTGTCGGTGTATACAGACATTGTGCACAGTGGGCCGATAGAGTCGAATGACCACTCTACTCTAGAGAGAGACCATGGACAGAGCTATCACTGTGATTAACTGTAATGATTGGGGGTGGATATGGGTGTTTAGAGGGTTGTGGAGAGGATGAGGGCCACGTCGGCCCAATCTAGAGGGGCGACGTGCGGCATGCAGGCCTTCGCTGGCTCAGGTAATAGTCCCCATGTGTAGTGTGCAGGGCCATATCCCATGGGGCACTGCGCACACAGGAGGCCACTTGAAAGCCTATCTGGATGTAGCAGCAATCAGAGTCAGAACAAGCACACAGGGGAGTAATCTGTTCCAGCTTTTGGAGCGTGCCCGGAGTTGGGGGAACAGAGATGAGACCATGCATGTGTGTGGGTGTGCGTGGGGGGCGTGGTTATGGCTTCATTTGAACAAGGTCATGGTTAGTCAGACGGAAAAACATGTCTACCCCACAATGCGCACGCACACGATTCTCCTACTCCAGTACACATCTTTGACACAACCGTCAGATTTGTAAGCAGCGCTGGCAGCATGTGGCATAGCCGCATCATTAAAATCCCTTCAGCGACTGAGTTATAGGTGGTTTGTTGACTTCCAAGGACATGTCATGGGCGGTAGGTAACGCTTAAGATCCAATAAGCTTTTTGCGTCAAGCTACAAATATGCAGAGACAGCTTTAACCATCCGAATCGGTAGCCGACATGGTAGAGACCAATTTTGCTCCTATCCTTCAGAACATGTCATGGCATACTTTAGTTTTATAACTAAAGGTAAACATTTTTAGGTTTCTTCAGCACATACACACCAGAACTTAATAACTTCCAGCCAACCCTCTATTAACAGTAAAAACAAAGTATGCTGTAAAGTATATTAAAAGATAATAGTTTAGTATATTTTAAAGTGTTTCAATATGGTGAACCCTCATCCTGTCGGAGAAGATTGGTGATCTGATCCAACAGGATACATCATGGAAGTGTCATGCCATCCCTTATTCAAGGAGTTGATGAAGAAGAAGAAGTAGGAAAAAGATAGAGTATAATCAGTAGGCAGTGACCTAGAGGAGGTCACGCTGAACCTTCGGGAGTTGACTAATGAAAAGTCCAATCAGCACAGCAGAGGTCGATTAGAAGGAGCCCCAGGCTTCAATGGAGAGATGGAGGTAGGAGAGAATCCGAGACAGAGTATGAAAGGGTAAAATGAATTAGAAGGAGATGAGCACAGAAAAGATCCCAGCAGATGTTGAACAAACACACACAAGTACACAATCCTTCCCTATGATACTGATAGAGTGCAGTTACTTGTGGTCAAGTTAAAATAGCAAAAAAAAGGGAGGAACAACATGTGTTAGTACTTTGTCTTAGCGTTGGTTAATGAGGGGGAGACATGGTAATAATTGGTTTTATTTGTGTTCTTGAATGTATTGCTCTTCTGTAACTAATCGTGTAATGTAAGACTTACACATTTAGTAAGCTGTAAGCTCGCTGCCCTTTTCCTGCTCCGGGTCATTGCATCAAATTTGTTTGGTCTCAGAAAAAAAAAGTAAAATATGATAAATGTTAAATCAAACAGACAGTAACATTTTATGAACATGCTCCCCTAACATATGTTGGCTCTTTGCATGGTTCAAACCAGATTTTGAAACCATTTTATTCTTACTGTTAATAGTTCAGTTAAAGTGAACTGAGCTCATTTGTTCTTTTCCCGAGGCCTTCACATTCACACCTCAGTTCAGCACAACTACAGCTTACTGTTGGCCGCGGAGAGGCTCGCCCAGGCAGAATGATGAATTTGTGACCACAACAAAGCACCACATTTGTCTTTGATTGCTTAAGTGCATGCAAGCTGGCCAGCACACTTGACCGTTTTTGCACAATTTGTTCGCTAACCTCAATTGAACATCACCTGCAAATGATCAACAGTGTCAGCAAGATCGGGATTTAAAATTAACTTTGGGGCCACAGTAGCTATTAGATTCTGAAGATACCAGTCACTCTACATTTCCTAGCCAGAAATATTTTCTTTAAAAATTGAGTTTCTCAGTACAGTGTAGGCATGATAATAAAATACAATGACATTTTAACAGTTTTCTACCAAATAATAAAACATGGTCATTTTTTTCAAATATCATTTGTCACTCACTTTAGCTCCACAAATAACATTCCTTTCACCTCCTTTGTATTAGAGAGGAAGCAAATCTTAACACTTTAGCATACCAAACCCAAATGATCTGCATGGTTGGACCCCGGTTAGGTGCTTCGTTGTTGGAGTTTACCCAAGTGGACGAGAGGGTCGCCTCCCTACGCCTGCGGGTTATGGGGGGGAAAACTCTGACTGTTGTGTGTGCTTATGCACCCAACAGCAGTTCAGAGTATACGGCCTTCTTGGAGACCCTGGAAATAGTCCTGTATGGGGCTCCTGAAGGGGACTCTTTAATCTTGCTGGGAGACTTCAACGCACATGTGGGCAATGATGGAGACACTTGGAGGGCCGTGATTGGGAGGAACGGCCCCCCTGATCTGAACCGGAGTGGTGGTTTGTTACTGGACTTCTGTGCTAGTCATGGATTGGCCATAACAAACACCATGTTCGAACATAAGGATGCTCATAAGTGTACGTGGTACCAGAGCACCCTAGGCAGAAGGTCCATGATCGATTTCGTTATCGTATCATCGGACCTGAGGCCGTATGTTTTGGACACTCGGGTAAAGAGAGGGGCGGAGTTGTCAACTGATCACCATCTGGTGGTGAGTTGGGTCGAGTGGCGGGGGAAGCCTCTGGATAGACCTGGTAAGCCCAAATGTGTAATTCGGGTGAACTGGGAACGTCTGGAGGAGGCCCAAGTTCAGGAGGCCTTCAACTCGCACCTCCGGCGGAGCTTTTCGGGCATTCCTGTGGAGGTTGGGGACATTGAACCAGAGTGGTCGGTGTTCAAAGCCTCTATTGCCGAAGCCGCGGCGGGGAGCTGTGGTCTCAAGGTCCTAGGTGCCTCAAGGGGCGGTAACCCTCGAACCTCCTGGTGGACACCGGTGGTCAGGGAAGCCGTCCGACTGAAGAAGGAGGCCTTCAGGGATTTGTTATCCCGGGGGACTCCCGAGGCAGTTGCAAGGTACCGAGAGGCCCGAAGGGCAGCAGCCTTATCCGTGGCCGAGGCAAAGCAGCGGGTGTGGGAGAAGTTCGGAGAAGACATGGAGAAGGATTTTCGGGCGGCACCAAAGTTGTTCTGGAAAACTGTCCGACACCTCAGGAGGGGGAAGCAGGGAACCATCCAAGCTGTGTACAGTAAGGATGGGACGTTGTTGACCTCAACTGATGGAGTGTTAAGGCGTTGGAAGGAACACTTTGAGGAACTCCTGAACCCGACAACTCCGCCCTCTATGTTAGAGGCAGAGCTGGAGTATGACGGGGGATCAACACCAATCTCCCGGGGGGAGGTCACTGAGGTCGTCAAACAACTCCACAGTGGCAAAGCCCCGGGGGTGGATGAGATCCGCCCGGAAATGCTGAAGGCTCTGGGTGTTGAGGGACTGTCATGGTTGACACGTCTCATCAATGTTGCGTGGAAGTCGGAAACAGTACCGAAGGAGTGGCAGACCGGGGTGGTGGTTCCCCTTTTTAAAAAGGGGGATCAGAGGGTGTGTGCCAATTACAGAGGCTACTCTGTAATCACACTATTCAGCCTCCCCGGGAAAGTTTACTCTAAGGTACTCGAAAGGAGGGTCAGGCCGATTGTCGAACCTCAGATTGAGGAGGAACAATGCGGATTCCGTCCTGGTCGTGGAACGGGGTCTTGTTCTCGAGTGAGGGAACAATGGAGCGTGAGATGGGCCGGAGAATCGGAGCAGCGGGAGCGGTACTGCAGTCGCTTTACCGCACCGTTGTGACGAAAAGGGAGCTGAGCCAGAAGACAAAGCTCTCTGTCTACCGGGCCATTTTCGTTCCTACCCTCACCTATGGTCATGAAGGATGGGTCATGACCGAAAGAACGAGATCGCGGATACAAGCGGCCGAGATGGGTTTTCTCCGCAGGGTGGCTGGTGTCTCCCTTAGGGATAAGGTGAGAAGTTCGGTCATCAGGGAGGGACTCGGAGTTGAGCCGCTCCTCCTTCGCGTCGAAAGGAGCCAGTTGAGGTGGTTCGGGCACCTAGTTAGGATGCCACCTGGGCGCCTCCCTAGGGAGGTGTTCCAGGCACGTCCAGCTGGGAAGAGACCAAGGGGTAGACCTAGGACCAGGTGGAGGGATTATATCTCTTCGCTGGCCTGGGAGCGCCTTGGGATCCCCCAGTCAGAGCTGGTTGATGTCCCCAGGGAAAAGAAAGTTTGGGGCTCTCTGCTGGAACTGCTACCCCCGCGACCCGACCACGGATAAGTGGGAGAAGATGGATGGATGGATGGACTAATTGATGCTGAACATATATACTGTAGTTTTCTCCTATAGTTTGGGGATTTAAACAGGCATACTTCCACTCCCATAAATCTGTCCCAGATACCCACTGCAGTGGAACCTTGTTTGGTAATGTTTTAGAAGAAAACTCCCTCAGCATGTACTCTCCTGATGCAAGGTGCTTATTCCCAATTGTGTCTGTACAGCTGCTCATTGGCAACCAGAAAACGTCTGGGTTGCTACAACGTAGGACTTTTAACAGATTTCTTCTCATGTACTGTACCTGTGTTTAGGAGGATACTTTATTCAATCAGAGGTGATAAATCACTGGTTGACGACAATTAAATGATTGAAATAATTCAGCAAATAAGCATATCAATCTAATTCTATTTAGAAACATACACAAGCAGCCAAACCTTGAAAGCCTGATTTATAGTCACACATAAATCAATTTTTTCATATGGGCTTAGAGATGTACAATAAAAGTCTACAGATGAGGAACGAACATTAATTGTCCTTAAAATCGGTCATGGCTGCTAATGATTCCAGCCATTGTTTTATGGTTTCATTTTCCAGACACTGTCAACCTCAAAGTTCTGCACGCAGGGGGTTTTGACATCCTGCATTCTGGTTCTGCTCATCTCCTTAAGCCACACGCGTTTCTGCATTATTGGGGCCTTCTTAGAGTCTTGTGGTTTCTAAGGCAATTTGTTCTCAAGGAAAAAGACAAAAACGTAGGCACAGTCCCTTTTTCTGTCTTTATCGCTGCCTCTGCTCTTCAGCCAATGCCTTGTGTTGTTATTGATTAAAGCAGTGTCTTTTTCTCCTGCCAGCATTTTCTACAGCTCCTTGTAAGTTGAGAGGAAACAGCGACACAGAGTGAAGACAAATGTGGAGGTGACTAAATCTAGAGAGGGAAGAAAGCAAGTTCTGGTTTACTCTTCCATACAGCCTGTCAGAGAAACATGCAACTTCCCTCCCAAGGCCAGATGCCTGGAATGGGGTCATTATATGGAGCAGTATGGTGTCTGTTCCCCTTGTAATTTCTCCACTATGCCCAGCTTGCTACTTCGACTGCTGCTCCCTCCTCCCTGCTGGGGCATTTGGTTTGAATGGGTCCTGGGAGGCTAGGCCGGTCCACTTGCTGCCTTGGTGTAAATCAGGGGTGCAGTCAATAGAACCACATCTGTAACAATATGTCAGGGTAATGTGGTGTCATCTTGAAGGAGCAGATTTTGCATCTGGGAACATCTGGTGAGATATTTGGAACTGCCAACAGTTTAGCTTTTAGTCGTTTTCTCCCTTATTGTCTGTCATTTTCATTTTATCGTGTTTGAATGTTTTACTACCAGTCATTTAATGTAATCTGCATTTCTGTTTCTGCTACACCCTATTCTGTTCTTTCAATGTCTCAGCTGTTTGTTTACAAATCTTTTTGTCATAATTTTTTTCTGGTTTCTGTCTCCCTTGTTCTCTCACCATCTGTTCTTTTCCCCTGTATTTCCTCTGCTATTTTCCTCCATTACAGCATATCTCCTTTTCTCACCACCCCCCCCCCCCACTTTGTCAAATCCTGTTCACAGACTTTTAGATTCTCTGAGATTGTAAACAAGTGTCTTGTACACTGTGCAGACATGAATTGGTGCTGATGTTAGAGCACAGCCAGGCAAGGAAAGGAAAGGATATCAAGAAGCTTCAGATAAACTGCATGCGGCTTATCATTACATAGTTCTCTTGAACCCAAATACAATTAAGAGTTGAACGTGATTAATTAAGTCTTTATGCTCCATAGATGCAAATGGGAATCCCAATCATAAGTAATGCACAATTTAATTTGCGTGTACTTCTTGTGTTTACAATTCGTAGTGAGAAACTACCAGGGAATTTAGAGCTGTAGAGGGCATGCTTACACATGGAAATTGCAATTGCTAATGGGGGAAAACTACACATAAACACATCCAGACTCCGCTTATCTCTGCTGTTCCCTGGATCAATTGGTCATTTATGACCCAGTGTGGTAAAACAGACTCATCATAGGCCAAAACGATAGAAAAGCGTGGTAAATTATCCTTAACGTTTACTCTATCAGCACCTCTAACATATTCATTGTTAGTCCAAGGGCCTGGGGCACTGCTGGTTGGACTAGAGAGCATCTCAGACATATGTGTCCATGCACAGGAGGCCAGATGCTTTTTTAATGTTGCTGCCATTAGCCCGCTCCCATGGCATTCTTTGGATGCTGTGCTGGCTACTGCCTGAGGGTGAAAGTCATTACATTTAATATGGTGGGATAGGAAGGGAATAAATGATTTATGGGAGAGAAATGTGTTGCTTCCAGAAAAATGAAATGACTGATTGACTAAATCAGATGAATATATATATATATGCCAATATTAGCAGTACTTATATTACCCAGTAATTACCATCCATTTCATATGGGTACATTTTTGATTCAACTGACTGAAATTTCAATGTTCCATTCTCTAATCAGCTCATCATGTTTTGACCAATTTCAAGAACAGTGATCATTTACCAAAACTAATGACATATGGGGAGAAGCTTCTCTGTTAAAAAGCAGAAAGGATGAGGGAAAGAAAAGGAAAATATGAAAGTATATCAGATCGCTTTGCCTACAATCATTGGCAGGAAGTGCTTTATATATTTGCCCTGTTTTCATGAGTGTGATGGGTATATTGACCTAGTGGATTGTTAATGGGCAGGAAAAGAGCAAAAATAAATACAATTGGCTCTAATAGGGAGTCAAATGGAGGAGATGGGGCATTCAAAGTCAGAAGAAAAATGGACCAGTCAGCATAAATAGCAGGAAGCAAAGCAATTGAACCAAAATAGTTATTTTAGCATTATGATGGAAAGGTTCTGTCTGTACATGGGTTATAGTTACGGTCAGTGCTGAAAACATCCCCCTTCTGCACCACAGCAACAAAGTCTTTGATGACAGACTCTAACTGTCTTTGGCAAATTCTGCTTTTGAAAAATTGCCTGAGGCCACTTTCAGACTTTTTCTGGCCACAATTTGACTCTAAAACACACAGAGTGGACAACATTTAACTCAGTCAGCAGTACGCATTCAGTTGCAACTTCTTAAGTCCCTTAGTCAATGGCAGTATTTGTAATTTGAGAAACTCTAACCTGAAAGGTTAAAGAAGCATCCACAGAAGACTTAGCATGTCAGGTAATTCTGCAAGTATAAACTTGTGAAACAGAATGTGAATAAAGGGTTAAAGAAGAAACCTTGAACACAAAAACAGGTTTAACTGAAGGGAAAATAGCCCAAAAGGAGGGGGATTGGGATGTTTTCATAAA